>NC_053026.1:379284959-379419766 GCF_003073215.2 Triticum urartu | reverse complement strand
TAATATAAATTCAAGTGCACAGTCACTGTAAATAAATTGAAAGGTTGCTTCTGTGCTGCTTTAGTTTAAAATGTCTGAAATGTTTCTCTTCTCCCATTGGATCCCATGCTGAACAATTTAACCAGATCAGAATAACAAGTCTGCTAATCTAGAATTTATAATGCCTCTGCTAGTGACAGGTTGTTAATATTATTATTTCCACTGGATCCTATGCTAAACAATGTAGCCCGATCAGAAGAACAAGTCTGCTAATCTAATCTGCGAGTGACAGGTTGTTAGTATTATATCCTGATCTGAATTTGACCAACCTTTCAGCCTATCCATTGTCTGGTCCGAAGATAGAAAACAAGAATGCATGCTGGCCCTACTATTGCTGCTGATAAGCAGCCAGAAGCCCAGAAAAGACATCCCCGTTGATCATAGACAAAAGAAGTATTGAACTTCCAGTACTTTTTCAGCGTTGTATCCTAATTTGATTCCTGCAGATCCAAGATCTGGTGTTTAGCCTTGCTCTAAGTAAAGCCATAGCCTCCAAACAGATGGTGCATATGAATCAAGGACAAGGGGAAACAAGCTATGCACGCAACTCCAGTATCCAGGTATCTTCCCTCTCTCGATTAGTTCACTACTACTGTTTCTATGGCATGTTGATCTGTTCTTGACACTTTGCTTTTCAAAACTGTTTCGTCAAGTACTTGTTCACAATATAGCTTATATTACTGACATTTAAAAGAAGAGTCGGGGAAGTTAAAAAGCACGACACTTAGCTAAAACGTTAAACTCGATTTTCTAAAGAATTATAACTCGATTGTAGAATTCTCAGCAGAACAGGATGAAGCCGCTGATAGAAGCGGCCATCGTTGACTTGTGTGGCAGCAGAAGCACCTTGTTCCCCGAAAAGATGCTGATTGCGGACTTGGGCTGCTCTTCTGGCCCAAATGTGCTAGCACTGGTATCGACTGCCATCAAGGCCATCATCAACCACTGTCTTCAGTTCCAGCAATCACGACCAGAAGTGTGTGTGCTCCTCAATGACCTTCCTGACAATGACTTCAACACGGTGGTGAAGAGCCTGGTCACGCTCCGTCAAAGTAACAACAAGCCTGTTGTTGTGACTGGTATCGCGCCGGGGTCGTTTTACGAGAGGCTATTCACTAGTGACTCCTTGCATCTTGTCTGCTCATCCAACAGCTTGCACTGGCTCTCCATGGTGTGAATTTATCACCCTTCAATGGATCTATGCATTACATTACTTGTCGATTTTGCAACAGAAAAACCTTATCCTCGCAGGCTCCCGAAGATCTGACAATGAACCAGATCCCTGCGTACGACATGGATGAGCATGCTAGGTGTGAAAGACTCCCTATAGTCCGTGAGGCTTATGCACAGCAGTTCAGGAAAGATTTCATGCTTTTCCTGGAGCTGAGAGCCAAAGAATTGGTCCCAGGAGGCCGAATGGTTGTTTCCCTTGTAGGACGGCCTTCTAATGTAAAAGCCTCCAAATTCTTTCACCTTTGGGAAACTTTAGTTCAGATTCTAAGTGTCATGGCCTTAGAGGTACATTTTTTTCTAGTATTGCATTTTATAATTTTCGAATGAACGTTTGAGTATTTGAACTCCCGATCTTATGGTATGGTTGACAGGGTGTGATCGACAAAGCGAAGTTTGATTCTTTCTATGTGCCGGTGTATGGACCCTCTGGTGAAGAGCTGAGGGAGGTCATCCAAGACGAGGGCTCCTTTTCTATCAGGGATATGCGGGTATATGACGCTACAACTGATATGGACAGCATGCTCTTCACCCCAAGCTCGTTCGTGAATCATCTGAGAGCCATATTTGAGCCAATAATAGTCGAGCATTTTGGAGAGGTCATGGATGAATTTGTGAGGACCGCGGAGCGGCGCTGGAGCCTCGAGGGCAGCATGCAAGACGAGCGTGCCAGAAATCCACGAGCTATGCTGGTTGTATCCCTTGCAAAGGCATGATTATCAGGTACCTTATAGTACACCACATTTGATTAGGTTTATTGCTTTGTTTGATGTGACAATGTGTGCCAACTTCATTTTGTAAACTATATCCTGTATGGTGTTCTGTGAAGATATTCGTCGATGCACAAGAGATTAAGAATGAACTATCATTTATATAGATTAGCAGAATGTTGTTGCCCACCAACTTGCTCAGCTAGCTAGGCCTACAAAACATTGTGATGTATTGCGCATGCAAATTCTGCCTGGGTTTGTGTCTTGTATCTGTTTTAGTAACTGCAATGAGATTGAAGAAGACGGTAGATCAAAGTACCGATGGCCCCTACTAGCACTGCTCGCCGTATGATCCATATAAATTATGTGATGCCCAATTTTAGTGAATGTTCTTTTTTTTTCCGAGAAAACGCAGAAGATTTGCGTTTCATTGTATTGAAAAGAGGGGGTTTGTAACAATCCTCCTAGGAGGCGAGTTGTAGGGCAAATACAAGGGCATTAGTGAACATCCCAGGTTTGGGGCAAGATGACGCGGAGGCCAAGGGCCCCAGCTCTGGCCCAAAGGGCAGCCTCAGCCTTGATCGTGGCAATCAGGGAGGTGACCGAAGGGCGGTCTCCCTCGAAAACGCAGCCAGCGATGTTTCCAGATCATCCATGGCACGAGCAAAGTGGCGGAGGCGAGGCCTTTATGCATCGGCTTGGGCGCGTTCCGTTTAGCCAAGCGCCACCAGTCGTGAAGCGAGGCGTCGTTGTTGGGTGGCGGACAAGGGAGGCGCAGCCACGAGAGGATCTCATGCCACACCTGACGAGCGAAGGGGCATCCTAGGAGAAGGTGGTGCAGTGTCTCTGGGGCCTGATCGCAGAGCGGACAGTAGGGTGGGTGAGGCAGGTTATGGCACGCGAGGCGGTCGGCAGTCCAGCAGCGGTCGAGGCTCGCAAGCCAGTGGAAGAAGCGCACCCGTGGTGGCGCCCAGCACTTCCAAGTAAGCCTCTAGGCCTGGCAGTGGGAGGAACCGTGAAAGGTGGCGAGGTAGGCCGACTTGGCTGAGTACGCTCCATCCTCGGTCCGCTTCCAGCGGAGGCGGTCCGGCGCGTCATGGAGATTGGTTTGGGCAATCAGGCGCCAGAGGCAGAGGTATTCACCAATCTCCGGGATGCCAACCGTGCCCTGTATGTCGGTAGCCCATTGGTTTGCGTGGAGGCCGTCGGCGACGGTTCTGGACTTGCGGCGTCGTTTGGGGATGCAAGCGTAGAGGAGAGGCGCGATCTCGCTAACGGCGCAGCCATTGATCCAACGGTCCTCCCAAAAGAGGGCGCGCAGCCCGTTCCCGATCATCATGGTGGTGGACGCGAAGAAGAAAGCCCGCTCCTCGTGTGAGAACTGCAGGTCGAGGCCGTGCCAAGCCCTCTCATCGTCGTCGCGGTTGAGCCAAAGCCAGCGGGTGCGCAGGGCGAAACCGGTGCGCTCGAGGTCGTGCACGCCAAGGCCACCGAGCTGGATAGGGCGACATACGTGCCTCCAGTTGACATGGCAGTTGCCACCATTGGCATCGGCGCGGCCAGCCCACAGGAAACCTCGCTCGATCTTCTCGAGTAGCTTGAGGGTCTTTTTTGGCGGCGCAAGCACGGGGAGCTGGTGGATGGGAATAGCGCTCAGGACGGCCTTGACAAGGGCCAGCCGGCCAGCCTTGTTCATGAGCCAGGCTTTCCAGGAGGGAAGCCGCCCGGCCACCTTGTTGACGACGGGCTGTAGCTGGGCGGCGGTGGGGTGACGCAGTGTGAGAGGGATGCCCAAGTAAGTGATCGGGAAGTCGACGATGGGGCACCCCATGCGCTCGGCGACAAGGGCAGCGTCATCGGCGTCGCCTCGGATGAGGGCCGCGACACTCTTCTGATAGTTAACCTGGAGCCCCGATGCGCGCCCAAAAAGGCGCAGGATCTCCTTTACCGCCGTGATGTCGCCTGGCGTGGGGTGGCAAAAGAGGATCACATCATCTGCGTACAGGGAGATGGGCGGTATGGCGCGGCGGGGATGGAGTGGTTGCATGACTCGGAGCTCGATGGCGCGGTGGAAGAGCCTCCCCAACGTGTCGACAGCCAAGACGAAGAGCTGTGGGGACACGGGGTCGCCTTGACGCAGCCCACACCTATGCCAGATCGGAGGTCCAGGGGCGCCGTTGAGGAGGACTTTGGTGCTGGTCGACGACAAAAGGAGGGCGATCCAGTCGAGGAAGCGATTGCCGAAGCCGTGGCATCGCAAAACGTCGAACAGGAACAGCCAGGAGATGGAGTCGAAGGCGTGCGCCAGGTCCAGCTTCAGAAGCACGCGTGGGGCGCCAAGCTGGTGCAGAAGCCGCGCGGATTGACGCACCAGGATGAAGTTGTCATGAAGGCTTCGGCCAGGGATGAAGGCATTCTGGACTTTGCTGACGGGGCTATTAAGCTTGGGCGCGAGGCGGAGTGACAGCAGCTTGGCGAGGACCTTGGTGACAAGATGAATCAGACTTATGGGTCTGTAGTCCCCAAGGCCGCTTGCATCCGCGCGTTTGGGAAGAAGAGTGATAAGCGCCTGGTTGAGGCAGCTGAAACCACGGCCGCGGAGCGCGTACACTTGCTCGAAGATCTTCAAGAGGTCATGCTTGATGATGGGCCAGCAAGAACGGAGGAATTCCGCTGTGAATCCGTCGGGGCCGGGCGCTTTGCGCGACGGCAAGCGCTTGATAGCCTGCCAGACCTCGTCCTCGCTGAAGGGCGCGTCAAGGTCATCCAGGCAAGATGGCACAATGAGCTGTGAAAGGTCGATGGTGCAGTCCCGTGGCACGTCAGTCCCAATCAGAGCATCAAAGTGCGCAAAGGTCGCCGTGGCCATGTCGCAAGGGTCGGTGAGGACAGCGCCATCAACTGATAGGGAATGAATCCGGTTCTTCTGCTTGCGGAAGGTGCACTGGCGATGGAAGAACGAAGTGTTTGTGTCGCCATCTTTAAGGGACGCGATGCGCGCGCGCTGGCGGGCGATTGTACGCTCGAGGGAGGCGAGGCCCAAGTAGGTGAGCTTGAGCTGGCGACGTAACCAGTCCTCATGCGGCGATAGCGGCCTGTGCTCCAGCGCAGAGTCAAAGCGTAGGAGCAGCTCATGGGAGATCGCGAGCTGGTCGCGCACGTTGCCAACCGAGCGCGCGCTCCAGCTTGTGAGTTTGTGCGCGGTGGCCTGCATGTGTCGCATGAAGCACCGAAAAGGATCAGCGTCCTCCACCGAGTTCCATGCGCTGGCGACAACCTCCTGGAAGCCGGCGAGGCGCGTCTAGAACTCCTCGAAGCGGAAGCGTCGATGCACCGAGTGCATGAACGAGCAGTCCAGCAAGAGGGGGGGCGTGGTCAGAGACGACCGTGGCCAGACAGCGCAGGTGACACTCACCATGCATTTCCTCCCAGTCCGCGGAGCACATCACCCGATCAAGATGGACCAGGGTAGGCGGGTTCTGCTCATTAGACCAAGTATAGCGCCGGCCGCCGGCCGTTGAGATAAATCTCCTTGAGCGCAAGGTCGTTGAGAACACGCCGAAAACGACCCATCATACGTCGGTTGAGGTTGCCGTTGTTCTTGTCTTCATCCCGATAGATGAGATTGAAGTCGCCGCAGATAAGCCAAGGCCCAGGGCACGCAGCACGCACATCGCGGATTTCGTGGAGGAACGCGATCTTTCCCGGGTCATCTTGGGGTCCGTAGACAATGGTGAGCCACCAGGGCGCGCTGAAGCCATCGGTGGTCGCGACCCGGGCCGAAAGAGTGTTGGTGGTGAACGTCGGGTCCGTGATGGACACGGCCCGGCTCTTCCAAGCCAACAGAATCCCGCCACGAGTGCCGATCGCAGGGAGGTAAACGTACTCATCAAACTCGGAGCCCAACGTCTCGAGAACAGTCGACGAGTAGATGAACTCCATCTTTGTTTCCTGGAAGCAAGCGATCGAAGCGCTGGAGGTTACAGTAAGCGAGCGGATGGCGGTACGCCTGGCGCGAGTGTTTAAGCCGCGGACGTTCCAGTTGATGATGCGGAGGTCGTGATCCATTGAACAGAGGTCGACGGATGGGCACGCGGCAGTGCGGCTATGTTGCGATCGGGCTGCCAGTGATCACCGTGGTGATAGGCGCCGTGGAAGGATCAGAGGGCAGCTCGCGGCCGATTAGTGCGACGATGGCCTCCAGGACGGTGTGCGGGAGAGGCGCAGCGAAAACCCCCTCGTAGGCCTTCATGGCTTCAGCAGAGATCACCTGGTCAATGCCGATGATGCCCAAGGTACGAAGGAGCTGGACCTGCGCACGGCGCTCGGTGGTGGGCGGAGCGGCTGTTTTTGCCTTCGCGATGGAGGCAGAGCGACCACGCCACGGCGAGAAGTTCAGGGGCTGCCGTCGCCGTTTGCGTCCAGGGTTGGGAAGGGCTGGACAAGTTTGCTTGGTGGCAGGGGCGAGGAAGTCTCCTAGGGTCCAGGAGCTGATGGAGCTGGCGCGCTGGCGAGATCGGCGCAGGGTGACAGGCGGCGAGGCGAAGCGTGCGGCGCTGCCGAACTGGATCGCGTGGGGTGACGAAGGGCCTGGGGGGGGTTGGCGATGGTGGGCTGGGAGGGGGGTGAGCCCATCAATGCCACCAGCCACGGGCTGGGGCCACTTCAGAATGCGCCGGGGCGACTGGGCCGAAGAGGGGGCACGGCCCAGCTCGAGCCTGTTGTTGGGGGCAGCAGGGGTTGGGAGCACGGCGGTTCGAAGTTCTCGCGCGCTCTCCCGCAGCGCGCAAGTGGGGCTGGATCGCAGGTCAGCCGGGCCCGCAGCAGCAACAGGAGCTGACGAGGGCGAAGCCCCGCTTTGCCTCGACAGCGGATCATCCTCGGGGGTAGTTGGGCGCTCCGCAGGAAGGGAATCTGGGACCTCACTGGTGGAGGACAGGCCGTCCTGATCCCCAAGCGCGCATGGACCGGTCGTTGGTGGCCCATCACTGGCTGGGTTGTCCCCTGCGCATGGTGACACACGAGACAGGCTCAGCGCGGGCCCGGCAGCAGGAGGATTGCGGATTGGCACCAATGCGCTGGGGCCAGCTGGCGAGGTAGGCTCCACCAGCGCTTGGGCGGGTGGCGCGGTTGGCCTCGGATCTGCCGCAGCCGCAGCTTTTGCGAGCGCGGCCAGAACCCTTGCACGCTTTTGCTTTCCTCCCCGCTTTCCTCTTTCCATGCCTACGCAGGGATGCCGCAGAGCTCAAGCTGTACAGAGTACGCGAAGCTGCCGGCAGTGGCGTGGGCGAGCTTGCACCATGGGCGAAGGAGCAGGGAGAAGTTGTCGGCGTTGATGAGATGGTCGCCGGCCATGCAGTCCATGGTTCGCCGCGAAGAGAAGATGATGAGGAAATCTTCCGGGGCATGGAGGTGGACGGTGAAGTCGCCGGGTTGCAGGTCGAACAAGGCGTGCAGGGTTGTCTCCACCTCGGCCAGGAAGACGGAGGGCTTGGTGCCGGTAACGGTGGCCACCATGCCGCGTGACAGCACCTCTTCCGCCTCCTCCATCTCAATGGAGTGGGCGATGGTGATCCGTACCGGCGCGGCGGGGGGCGGCCGGGGCGTGGACGAAGGCGGGGTGCAGCGAGGCGGGGCGGCGGGCGCCGGGGCCTGGGCGGCCGGGGGCAGAACGCGGCAGTCGCCAGGCAGCAGCGTCATGCAACCGCTGGACTCGTGGCCGGAGACGAGACAGCGACGGCAATGCACAGGGTTGGTGCAGCCGCGCACCCGGTGTCCCGGGTCAAGGTAGCGGAAGCAGAGCCTGGTGACTTCTTCCGGCGAGGGGCTGCGTTTGCGGCGCGGAGGGGTTGGGGCGGCTGGGCGCCGCGCGCCCTGGCGGCGATTCCTGCGACGCGGCTGCTGGAATCCATCGGCGTCCAACACTGGTCCGCCGGTGGCGCGGTGAACCTCCGAGCGGGGGCCGAGGCGGGCAGAAGCAGGGACGCGAGCGGCCGGCGCGGCCGGGCCGCGGGGCACAAGGGCTGTCGGAGCAGGGGCTGGGCTCGGCGCTGCCGGCGCAGGGCTGCGCGGGGTCGGCGGGGTTCTCACGACGTCGCGGAAGGACCGTGAGCCGGAGGACTCGCCCGCGTGCCCGCGCCAGCGATGGCGACCGTCGGGGATTCCGGAGTAGGCACCGTCTGAGGGCATGGCGGCCGGAGGCGCGGGAGGGCGACCTTATGCAATATTTTGCTCCTAGTAATTGTTCTTATCACAGAAAGATCTAGAAATTCACAGAAGTCGATCTAGGTCTAGGTGCACTTGGTCTGGGCTAAGCTAAACCAATATGAACATAAGCTAAATACACTCACAAGTTCGAATGGCAAAAGCAGAATCAGATTGCTAAAAAGAAAAGCAAAAGGAGAACTGGAACACTAGTAGAAAAACGACTTTTAGTACCGGTTCGTAAGGACCTTTAGTACCGGTTCTAGAACCGGCACTAAAGAGTGGGGACTAAAGGTCCCCCCCCATTTAGTCCCGGTTCAACACGAACCGGGACCAAAGGCCCACCACGTGGCACGAGGCGCGCCGTGGTCTGGGGGACCTTTAGTCCCGGTTGGTAAGGATTTTTTTTATTTTTATTTTTGAAATAAAGCAAAAACAGCCCGCCTACTGGGCCGGCACGGCCTGCATACGACTAGAAACCCAATCTCTAGTTGGGCCAGGATGCAGGCCCGTACGGCCCAGTAGGCCCCACACGACAGAAGACTTGCAATAGGCCCACAAAGGCCTGCTTAGAGAGAAGCTCGACACGGTAGCCGCGGCGGGGCTTATAAACCGGTGGGAGCTCCTCTCAACTAGCGAGGTGGGACTAAACATTGTGCATTGCGGGTGGCAGTGCATCACCTTTAGTACCGGTTGGAGCCACCAACCGGTACTAAAGGGGGGGGGGTCTTTACTAAAGACCCTCCCTTTAGTACCGGTTGGAGCCACCAACCCGTACTAAAGGGACGCCACCTCTTTAGTACCGGTTCGTGGCACGAACCGGTACTAAAGGTTCACCACGAACCGGTACTAATGAGCGTCGCCCGCCTAGCCGTTGGAACCGGCACTAATGGTCACATTAGTGCCGGTTCAATTACAAACCGGGACTAATTAGTTTCACATTAGACCCTTTTTCTACTAGTGGAAGTAGGACTTGGATCGGCTCGACTGCCCGCCACCAGTTCGA
Source organism: Triticum urartu (assembly GCF_003073215.2). Classification (NCBI taxonomy): domain Eukaryota; kingdom Viridiplantae; phylum Streptophyta; class Magnoliopsida; order Poales; family Poaceae; genus Triticum; species Triticum urartu. The sequence continues at coordinate 379,410,577 of NC_053026.1, read as the reverse complement.
TGAAATGCGGCGTACCCTCCTCATGGCGGAGTCGCTTGTGCAGGTCACACTGATAGGTTCTCTTGTGCAAGAAGTTCTATTGCTTGGCAACATTGCCTTGTGGGGATCCGAGTTGTATGGACATGTCGTTGACACTGCTTCGGGAGAAAAATAGATGGATGGTAGTGTCCAGGCGTCGAGCCGAACACACCTGTCTCTTTAAGGCTCTGTACCCTGTTACTACCTCTTAAGAGGTTGAGCAGGTCTGTTGGTTCATGGGAGGGTTCCAGGAGGATGTTCAAGCAGGCATAATCAAATGTAACAAGTGCTTTGCAAGCCGGAGGAGGTCTGGAGGCAACGTACAGGGGTCCCTTTAATCTGTGATGTACCAGCGCCTCCCTCTTTGAGTTCTTCAAATCTGGGTGCATCCATGGGCATTCCTTTGCTAGCTTTGTTTCTTTGTCCTGGCAATGGAGCCTGCAAGCTATGCTCGCCACATCACTCGGAAGGCATGACCAGGTAACTGCTGTTTTTCTACTTGTTGGGTTTTTGTAAGGTACACCCCATTTGATGAGAACAATTAGTTTCCTTTGATCTTTATGCTTGGTATGTAGAATGCTGGCCTGTTATACCCCTCTCAAGAGATAATAGTGCATCTTGACATTTCAAAAGGTGGCAATGAATGCACGTGAAATTTATTACTCCCTCCGATCCAAATTAATTGACGCTGGTTTAGTACAAACTGAGTATGTAAACTACGTCTTTGTGAGTGTTCTGTGTGTTTTCATACGGGCACAAGCAGTTCTGTGAACTGCCATTTATATCCATTGGCAAATTCTGCTGCCCATGAACTCACTCAACTTGCTAACTATGTGTACCAAACACTGTGATGTATGACTCCTGCAAAGCTTAAGTCATGTTGGTCAGTTGACTGATGGAGATTGTAACACTTACTCTCCTTTTTGTGGCAAAACAGTCGTAACATGTTATTTGTTTCCAAAGATTCTATTCAATCAAGAGATTAGGAATGAAACACACACAAAAACTTACAAGAGATTGGAGGGAGGATAACAGCAGAAACAGAACTGAAACAAAGTGCTCAGACTGCTTGAGATTGTAACACTTATTCTTAGTAGTCAATAGAGCTCTTTTCTCACGGAAAGATAACAAATGTGTTGTTTGTTCATGTAACTCCTTAGTAGTATTATGTTGTTAGTCTTGGTGATAATTGACAGTTTGACACTGCTGTAATATTCACTGTATGATCCATGACAATATTTGAACACTCCAATTTATATTGTTCTTATTCAGTAAAGCTCATGGTGTTTGTGGTAATGCTAATAATGTACTGGAATTATGGTAAAAGAATACTGGAAGTTCAGTTAATATTCTGTTGCTATGCTCAACTGGAAGAACCATTAAAATTTAACCATGTCAAATAACAATTCTGCTGGTCTAAACAAATATCCTCTCTAGTAGTGACAAGTTTTTATTCTAGCTGTCCCTAATAGTAGTGACCGATAACAGATTGAGAAGCACGTTGACATTTTTACCGCCCCCAATAAGCAGCCAGAACAGTCATCGCCAGTTGAGCATCAAAAAGAAGAATTGAACATCCAGTGCAAGCGAAGCCATGGCATCAAAACAAGTCTGCTGGTATAAAACAAACTCTAGTAGTGGTAGGTTGTTCATGTACTATATATCCTGATTTGAATTTTACCTAATCTTTCATTAAACCTTTCTATTAGCTGGCTCTAATTAAGATTGATAAGCATTTTGAATCCTATTGTTCCACTCAATAAGCAGCCAGAACAGCCATCCCCAGTATGCATAGAAAAAGAATAGCTGAACTTCCAGTGCAATGTCACCATCTCCTTCCTAATCTTGCTCTCTCAGGTTGAAGGTCTCTGGATGTTAGCCCTGCTGCAATCGAAGCCATGAATCAAGGCCAAGGGCAAACTAGCTATGCTCCCAACTCCAGTATTCAGGTAAACTAGCTATGCTTCCAACTCCAGTATTCAGGTAAACTAGCTATGCTTCCAACTCCATTATTCAGGCATCTCCTGAAATTTGGCTTCAGGAGACTGCCTTGTCAAAAATTTGATCATAGTATATATCTTATATTACTGAATTTTGAAATAAGACCATAAAGAAAAATAAGATTTTTTTCCCTAGGACATCACAAGAGATCTGCGTGTCAGTATATTAAGGTAGAGAAAAAAGTTCATTTACAAGAGCTTGGCAGGTATAGGCGCCACAAATTGTCGCTTCCCTGGCCCTACTCCACCTAGAACCCAGCCATCATGATATTACCCTATCTATTCTACCTCTCCCCACCAGACGCCATTACTCTATCTATTCTACCTTATTAAAGAAAAATAAGATCGCTATTATGACAGATTGAACTCGATTTTCTCAAGAAGTTTGTGATCGCGGACTTGGGCTGCTCCTCTGATCTAAAATGCATTAGCACTGCTCTGGATCTCTGTCGAGGATTAGGCACCCCAGGCTTTACACTTTATGCTTCCGGCTCGTATGTTGTGTGGAATTGTGAGCGGATAACAATTTCACACAGGAAACAGCTATGACCATGATTACGCCAAGCTATTTAGGTGAGACTATAGAATACTCAAGCTTGTTGTTGTACCAATATCATTCTATAAGAGGCTCTTCCCTAGTGGCTCCTTGCATCTTTTCTGCTCATCTAGCAGCCTTCATTGGTTCCCAAAGATGTGAGTTTGACACTCCACTCCAACAACCTTCATTCCTTCACTATCTGATTCCTTGTCTCTTCTGAGTACCTACGTTGGCACGACTTCGTGCAGGTCCGGGGTGACTGTAGGCACTCGTTGGTCGACAGGGTCTGTCCACACCCGTATGGAAGTGCAGAGAACCATGGAGTTTTTCTCTTTACCCGGAGCACCAGGGAAGAGGAGAAGAATCTGCATCGGCGCCTTCAGGAAGGGTGTATTTCCCGCCATCGCGCTAGGCTTTCGCCTTGGCACGAACTCCTCGCGTCCAGATTTGAGAGATCCAGCGCACCAGCCACTATGACGTGCACCACTCCCTAGCCGCCAATTCAGGAGTTCTATACCTGGGGCCGCAATTTCACCCTCTGTCATTGCTTGCACAAATAGAAGCAAACCAATTGCACCATACTCTTTATAAGCACAACACACTAATGTTTGGTTTAACACAAGGAAATATCCAGAAAGACAGAAAAAATACACCATTATAATACAAACACATCTTGTTTTTGGCAGAAACTAAAAACTTTACAGATCCATCAACGATGCCATGAGACCAATCCGGGTATAGTCACTGCTTCACCTTGCCGATGGGCTAAATGTGGACACTAAGGCCACGGTATCACTCACTGGGCTTACCCTGACAGCGCTGTCCACACGGGCTTCTTCCAATGCAATGCTCTCCTTCAGCTGTGCCACCACGGCTGCCATTGTTGGCCTTCCAACAGCAGCATCTGCTGTACATGCAATGGCAGTGTCGACTAGTTTCCACATGGAGGTAACCTCGTAGGCACCACCGAGCCTTGCATCGGCGACTGAGGTGATGTTACCTGTGGCCATCTTCTGTTTCATGCGCTGAACAATGTGGCCATGGCCTGGCAGTATCGGAGGCTCGCCAGTAGCTATCTCCAGTAGAACAACACCGAAGCTGTAAACGTCACTGCTCTCAGTGAGCCTGCCAGTGTGGTAGTACCTAAAAAACAACACATAAGACACATCTTGGTAAACCTAAATTCTGATTACGCACAATATGGAGTATTTATCTTCTTTGTTTCTTGCCCTGGTAAACTGGAGTAGTTTACTTCTCCTTACACGAAAAACAAAGTACGCAAACACTATAATATGCACAAAGGGACATACTCTGGGTCAAAGTAACCCGCTGATCCAGCCGCATTGGTTGATATGTGAGTCTGTGTTTCGCTAAGATAGGTTTTGCAGAGTCCAAAATCAGCTATTTTCGCCCGCAGATTTTGACCTAACAGAATATTGCTGGTCTTCACATCCCTGTGAATTATTGGCAGGCTGCATCCCTTGTGCAGATAATCCAGGCCTGAACATATCAAGCAAGTCCCAGAAAACTTGAGTGAAATGAAAAGCAAACAATCTATAACATATTCTCTTAAGCTAACAATAATCTTTTTTTATTACATCATACCTTGTGCAGCTTCAAGCACAACTCGTACACGTGTTGCCCAGTCCAAGGTCTCATCACCATGTTTTCCTTCATATATGAGAATAGTAACAGTTACTCCCTCCGTTCACTATTATAAGAAGTTTGGGATATTCAATATGGACTATGTGTGCGGATTGAAATGAGTGAACAAACACACTAGACCGCGTCCATATACATCCGATTCAGAAAAAGGTTAGAACATCTTATAATAGTGAACAGAGGGAGTAGAACAGTGCTGTATGAACAACTTTATAGGTCATCGTTCATACATTTGTGCAATATTTGTTTCTTTGCAATTCTATTACGCTCTTGTGCATTGGAAATTGAATAAATTGGTTAAAATAAGGATGTTACTTTATGAGTCAACTGTTAGGACTTCACAACTTTGTCTGGACGGGAATAATATGCAACTGTGACTAGCTCTTACCGAAGATTGTAGTCTTTCAAAGGGAACAGGTGTAGTAGCTTCAAATTATGTTTTTATTAAAGCAGCCTCAAAATATTTTAGATACTGACATATCTTAAATCCATTCAAGATAGCCTCTCCAGTTTTAACAACACATATATAATTTGTATCGAATTTTAAGACAGCTACAAAGATTGATCTCTCTTAATCAATACTACTTAGATTTGCAATGGATGAACAAACCTCTCAGATGATCGCAAAGATTGCCTCGAGGCATGTACTCATAAACAAGTGCTAAATGATCTTTTTCCCAGCAGTAACCAACCAAAGAAACTAGATTTCTGTGATGCACCGTTGTCAAGCTATGAACCTATGTAATAAGACAGAGAACAGAGGGCAAATATCTTAATTTGCATGTATTCAGTGTGAAAGCGGCTTGCCAAAAATACCTTTCAAACTGCAATTTTGTCAACCAAAGGAGAAATTACCTCGGCTAAGAACTCATCCAGCCCGTGAGACGATGATTCAGAACGCATCTTGACAGCAACCTCACTATTGTCTTCTAAACGACCGTAGTACACGAGCCCAAAACCTCCTTGTCCAATGAACCGTTCGAACTTATTAGTAAACTTTTGCAGCTCCATGTACGTGAATCGACGATTCTCAGTATTTTGCAGGTGATCCCCATGACTTTTTGTACTTCCTAGAGCACTCTGAAGCTCTGACTCTTTGGGAGGATCATGTGTTGAAACTGGTTGAACAAGTGTCAGTTATATCACAGAGAACATTCAATATGGTAAACCGTAATAATCGCTTGATTTAATTGCATGTTATTCAAAGAGAAGAGCATACACACTTTTTGGCTTTTTCTTCCCTCTCCAGATCAAATATGAAAGAACAAGTACAGCCACTACCACCATAGGAACCACTACTGAGAGAGATACTATGGCTGTTCTATTTCGTGATGGAGGTGAACTTATTGTTTTGTTGCACATATCTTCTTCAGATTCATACCTGAAATATTGAAATTACATCAAACAATTACTTCAGAACTACTTTAGTACAAAAAGCAATCTTGAATAGTCAGCTGCCTGAAGATCACAGAAAGAGATGCATTCAAGTTCAGTTCGAATGAACATTCACAGAAACGAAACCTCAAGAATAAAACCCAAACCTGACAACGAGCGATCCTGCGTTCCTTTTACAGAGGGAATACGGAATTGGACCATTCAGATTGTTGCGGGACAAATCCCTGTTGCAAGTGAGCAGTACTAGTTTAGACACCCAATGCATCGTAACAGCTGCAAACAAATATATCCAAATAAAAGTTCTCTCAAGTGGATTCTGTCGGTGTTCTTCCGTCATGTCTACAGGTAGAAGGAGCTCCTCATTCATGTCAAATGAAAATGTCAGATATTATGGACAGACGATAATCATATTTAGCTTTACAAGGCAACCATAATGCACATTTATACACTTCCCCGCCATCCACTAATTATCAGTCAAGAATGGAGTGTTCTGGTGTGAAAACATGTTGGTTATGAATAAGTCTAACTTTTTGGAACAAATTTGTATAAGCCATAGTTATACTCATTATCTCTACTACTTACAAAAGTTGGAGTTCTGTGAGCAACGTGAAGTTATCAGATACCAATCCAGTCAAGTTACTATTGGATAGATCCCTGCATGAAAATTAGCATTCCAACATCAAGGCACAGGCTACGTATTTGCACATGCAACATGAAAGACCATCGAAATAGCACTTACAGAGATATTATCCTCGTAATGTTATCAGTTAAGTCGCTACAATTGACGCCATTCCATCGATATTTGGCCGGAAAACATGGATCACCCATCCAGTTCTTTTTCACTCCGTACTCGAGTTTGATAGCCATCATTGTGTCAACTATGATCACAAAATTAGAAAAAGGGAGTGGTCAGGAAAAACTGTTTGATCATCCTCGTAAAAAACGGTTTGATCACAGAATGCAAATATGCAGTTTCATCGCACTTGGCCGCCGCCGTGTAGGTGGTGCCCTCGCCTGGGCGCATAGATTGGCACGGAGGTGGAGGCACCACGACTCCACGAGACCTCCTAAGGCCTTGTACAATGCAAGGTGCTTAGGAGAGGTGCTTCGAGAAATATACCAGGCTTTTCTTAAGCACCCGTGCTTATTTGTACTGGGTAGATGCTTAATTAGGCGTCTCTGTTAAACATCTTAAGTAATAAAGCGCCTCTTTTTGAAAAAAAATTAAGCGTCTTTTCTATAGAAATAAGCACCAATGATTCAGAAAACCCTCATTTATTTTTCTAAGCACCTTCCTAAACACCTAGCATCGTACAAAGCCTAATCCACACTGGTTGCGCCATGTAACCCAACCGGCCGCTCACGCGAGCCGATGCGTCGGCCAGCCTAACAAACCGTATCTCACGGGAGCGGGTGAGTGGGTGGTCTACCTTTGTTGAGCACTGGCTCCTGTACCCGATGACCTTGACCGTTGGCCTCTGACATCTGAGCACTGACCGTTGACTGCTGACTTCTACAAAACTATTTTGCAAAAAATATCAAGAATTCAATAAAAAAATGTCGCAAATTTGAAAAAGTTCACATATCTAAAAGAAATCACCAATTTGAAAAAAATCCCATGAATAAAAAACAAGGGTTTGAAAAACTTTCACAAATTCAAAAAATATTCACGAAATTGGAAAAAGTTAATGGATTTGAAAATTGTTCGCACTTTTTGAAAAAAAGATTATGAAATAAATGAAAATGAAAAATAAAAACAAACAAAAATTAAAAGGAAAAAACATGAAAACCGTCAGAAACTGGTCAAAGATAGAGGGAAGCAAAACCCAGAGAATTGGCCTGAAAAAAACCCAGTGATGAGAGTGACCCAATTGAGCTGGCCCAGTTAAGGTACCGATGGAATCATGCCCAGTGACGAAAAAGGCTGTAACTGGTGCCATAAGCGTCGAACAGGAAACGGGAGGCACCGTTTTGCTTCATGGATTGGCGAGCTATTTTGCTCTAGTTGGGTCAGGCTTTTAAAGAAACCGAGATTGTTTCTTTCTCTCGTCATCTCATTCTCGAAGCGCTCAAAATAAATCTACTCATTCTCGTCTTCTTTCCTCTTCAGTCAAGCAGTGACATGGTAACATAGGATGTTATAGCCTGTGCGGAAGCATGAGTTGATGTACTGCTGAAACCTATGATCATTTTCTTGATTTCCTGTGTTAACATATGCATTCAAGTTATAAATGTCTATTCCCTCCAGATGGGTATGGGTTTACAAGGCTCATTTGGTTTGTCTTAAGCCAAATCTTTTCAAAATTTGTTGCAAAAATCTTTTTAAATTTGATTAAGTTTGTCGAAAAAGTATCAACATCTACGGTACCAGATCAGTATCACTAGATCTAACATGAAGTATATTTTCATATTATACTTGTATAAAGTTGTAGATGTTATTTTTTCTCAATAAATTTGGTCAAACTTGAACAAGTTTGACTTAAGACAAACAACATAAGCCTTGTAAACTTGGAAGGAGGGAGTAGTTGTTTCAACTAATCGTACATTATCCTAAACATGATGTTTTACAACTTGACATGTTTTACAAATAAAACATCTTTGTTTGCGAATGGAGTAAGTGCTCGCATTTGCATAAAGAAGTAAGCAACCCAAACTTATTTATAAACAAAAACCAAACATGTCTGCAGTGAACATTTATGAGTGGGCATGGAAATATATAAAAAGGAGGAGGGGAGGCATCTCACAGTCTTTGGTGGACGTCCTTGGAGTGTCGTGGGGGATGTTGTTGTAAACCTCGTATGCATTGATCATCGGAGGCAGCACGGATGTAGGGCTGGCTGCAAGAGTGATATTATACTTGCCGTCTGTAGTCTTATTCCAGGCAGAAGAATACATATAAGAAATGGCCAGGTACGGGGGGCTGTATGTCTGCAACCACTGGTCGTCGTTCACATAGAGGTCGAATAGCCGGAGCTGGGTGTTTTGGATGTCGGTAAAGTGTAGGAAGAACTTAAACTCAAAGGACCTTTTGTACGCTCTCCATGTACCAACGTTTAGCACGGTGACATTGTTTATAGGACTGACGGCTGTCTGAAGAACAAGGATGGGTACCGCGACGCTGTTGTCGTCCTGCTGGATGTGCTCTTTGGTGGAAAGGTTTGCCCATGATGAGCTGGTTTCCGAACCCCAGTAGCGGTCATATGGATCGTCGGGAAACCTTCATGAAAATAATAATTCATCATTGAAAAACAAAATGAAAGTGAACTGTTTGCGTAGTGAGATTGCTACTGTGTCAGAAACTTAAAATGGGCCTCCATTAATTATCCCAAGTTTAGAGAAACTTCAGAAGAGCTTGACAAATGATATGAGAAGTTCCACACATGTTTCACAAAAGTATTTTGACTCCTGTAATTCGAAGAATAAAGTTTTTTCACAAGAACGTAGCAACTCAGGATGTGTGTGCATCTTCTATACACATAAGAATGTAGCAATGTCTTTCAAAAATGATTCTAATGATCACATGGCAGATTCAAAACCTTCATGTTTCCCAAAATATTGCAAAGATTATTAATTTGCCATGCTCTTCACGATTAGATACCACCTTTTTTGTTAGCATGGCAAGCTTTAGAAATATTTTGTTTTGTTCACATGGCAAATTTTAGAAAAAATCTCTATGTTCACAAGTTTTTTCTTAGCTACCATGATTTTCAGAAAAAACATGACAAAATTATGCTAAAATTTTGTTATTATGTGAAGTTAAATTATTTTTTGCCATGGCAAAGAAACATAACATGTGGGCTTTGAAAACTTAAAATATGTTGCCATGTCAACTCAACTTATAAGTCATGTCAAATTAAATCATGTTTTTGTTGCCCTGGAAATTTCATAGTTAGTTCAAAGAGAAATCAACTTTAATTTGCCATGATATATGGTAGTAACTTTTGCCATGATATGTATAGTTGTCGTGATTCAAGCAGTTTTTCTGCTCATTTGCCATGGTCTACGAAGCTAATTTTCCATGTCAAGATGTTTTTGTATTTTAGTCCATGGCAATTTTAAGAACAAAATGCTCTATAACATGGCAAATCTACTACTGTTCTATAACATGGCAAATCTATTGTTGTACATACGGTTGCTTTGACAAAAGTGTTTAGGGGGTGTCATTTATTAGATCTGTTTATCATACCCAAAACATGAAACTCGTTGTCTTTTTCTAGAGAGAAGTGTTTCTGAGTGGAACTTTTTTAGAGTGAGATGATGGCAACTTATTAGGACCGAAAACCTTGATCTTGTGATAGTACCAACTGTTCTAGGTACATGGCAAATTTTACCAAAACAATGTACATGGTAAATTTGTACTTCGGCAATTGTTTTGATTTATTTTGTGTGCAAGACATGGCAGATTTTGTGTACGCCTTTTGGCAAATTTGGGAATGTTTCTACTAGTCACATGGCAAAATCACACCTTTTTGTGTACAACACATGGCAAATTAGAGATTTTTTCTCTCCTATTCACATGGGAAATCCATAACATTTTTTTGGGCTTCCAAACATGGCAAAGTTTAGGTCTTTTTATGATGCTCCCAGGTCAAACTTTAGGAATTTTCTCCTTATTCCTGGAAATTTTGAGAATGCTTTTTTACTTTTGTTACATGGTAATTTTACTCTTTTTTGCATATTTCTAAGAAAAATATTTCCCTACACATTGCAAATTTTGTAAGAAAAAATACTTGTCACATGGAAAATTCATACCAGTTTTCTTCCAATCATGACAAATTTATATACATTTTGCATATAACGTGCACATCTTATATCTTTTTTATTTTCCGTACAATGTTTTTGCCATGTTATTCTAGAAAACATGTGATTTTTCTTAACTTGTTAATGAAAAAATAAGGAGAAAATGTTTTCACAAAAAACATGACAAATTTTGTAAAGCGACATGTCAAATTTTGGCAAAACCACATGGCAAAATTGAGGATTTTAAAAAAAGTAAAATCACATGGCAAATTCTTTTTTTCTTACTTTCATGATGGCAAATTTATTTTTGTACCATGGCATTTTTATTTTTGGTAACATGGAAAATTATAATTTGGGATCATGGGAAATTCTTTTTTTCTTACTTTCACGATGGTAAATTTATTTCAGTACCATGGCAAAAAAATATAACATGGCAAACTTATTCTGTACATACATTTGTCTTTTTACTTTTGAGCGAACCATGGTAAATTCCTTTTTAGTAAATTATTTTGTGGACCATTGCAATTTTATTGTGCACATCATTGAAAATTTATTGAACAAATCATGGCAACTTATTTTAATACCACTACAAATTATTTGAATATAGCATGGCAGTGTTATCTTAACATACACCATGACAAACATTTTTGTATTTTTATGATGGCATACCTAGCATTTGTTTTAGTCCATATAACATGGCTACTTTTGCTTGTGTTAAACCAAACAACGAGTCGTTGGTAAGGTGATATATCTCTCCCCTCGCGTCGCCCCTGCTCGGGCGACTCGGGGGTCCAAACCCTAGCGCCGCCGCCTCCTTTTCCCCTCCCTTCACCCCTCGCCGCTGCCTGAGGCCGCCGCCGGGTAAGCCCGGGGCGCCGCTGAGGAAGGTGGCGGCGGGGCCCTGGCTGCCCTGCCTCTTCTGCGGGGGGCCAAGGTCCTCGGGGCGGCGGCCCTGTCGGAGAGACGTTACCGGCCCTGCGACAGGCGGTGGCGGGGGCGTGGGCCGGCGAACCTGGCCGTGTGGACGGCGGGTGAACTGGAGGACGGGTGGCGTGGTGCAGCGGCAGATCGGCAGCGCCAGATCTGGCCGCCCCTGCCTCCCCTGTTTAGCGAGCTCCTCCCCGGCTGGATCCGGCCTGCTCCTCTGCGGGCCGCCCGGTCTCGCGCCGTTGGGGTAAGGGTGGCGGGGATTCGAAGATCGGGAGAAATCCCAGGCCGGCCTCGCCGGTCTTGGCGGCGGCGACGCTCGAGGGCACCGCTCCCCTCCTTGGAGGCGCCGTTCAGGTCAGATCCGCCGCCCCCTTCCCCTCTAGTCTCCCGGGTGAAAACCACAACACTGTTGGGCGGCGGCGGTGCCCTTGGCGTCGCGTTCCTTCCTGAAGGCGCCGTCTTTGGGAGCTAGGTGGGCATTGGGCTTGCTCGGCGATGTGGTGGGTGTGTAGCGGCGGAGGTAGCTGGCCGCTAATGCTCTTCTCCGCCCGTTCCGGCATCTCTTTCTCATTCATGTCCAGTCCGTGGATTTGGTGGTGCTCTGCTCCAGGTGAGCACTCCGTGGCTTGTCGGGTGCGCTCGGTTCCTTTTCCAGATGCAGCCTGCCGGTGTCCTTTCTCCCAGGTTCTAGGGTGAACCGCGACACTGTCAACGGTTCGGCGCCTTCGATCCAGGCGAGGAGGCAGGGGCTTTCTTTGACAGTGGAGCTGGGAGGACATGGCATGTCGGGGCCGCTGGCGATTTGGCGATGGCGTGCCCTTCCTCACCGTCGGAAGTGCTACTCCTGTGCTGACATTCTCCTACTTCCTTGGTGACCCGTACGCGAATTGAGGACCTACACATCTCCGAGCTGCGTGTCTCCATGTTCGATCATATTTAGCTTGGTGTGTGAGGCTTGTGAGCTGCTGTCCAGCGTCTTTGTACCTTGTCGTTTTTTTTTGTTTTCTTGTGTTGGTTTCGCGCTTGTATTACTTTTCCTGGCCGGTTGATGGCTTTGTTAATTCAAAGCCGGGCTCCTCTAGAGCCTTCGTTCTAAAAAAACTTTTGCTTGTGTTTTAAGACGGATTTTTTTAAATACATGAATCTTGAAAATGAACAAACATTTTTTCAACATATAGGCGAAATTTTATCATGAACATGGAAACCTTTCTTCCGCCGTTTTTAACATGGCAAAAATTGTGAAATTTTGTTTTTCCCATACTACCTATCGCTAAATTAATTAAAGATTTTTCACTATGTGTTTTTTTACCAACAGTTTTGACAATTTACTTGTTCACATCATGGCATTTTTGTGTGCTTACTCTTCTTCCAGACAATTTTTGTAATACTGTTTATTTCTACCCACAACAAGGCAAATTTCATTTTCTTTTATCATTTGTTTTCAAGGGCGGTCAGGTTGGACCATTGGAGGCCTAGTATAGGGCATGTATCGACGTGGTTCACTCGGGGGATGTATCCTAGGGAATTACTCCCTCTAGATACATCCATTCTAGCGACAAGTAATATGGAATGGAGGAAAGAATTCACCGGTTTCCTCCGTCATGGATTGAACAAATCGTACTCCGTCCCCTTGCAAACGTTAAATGCATATATTCTAGTCCAAAATTATTGAAGGACTCCATTCCCGTGAATCAATTGGCCTATGTAGAAAAAAATTCCAAGAATCCGGGTGATGCTCATTATGTTTTTGTTTGGTTATGTACATTTTAGTTATGCAGAGGTCGAGCGATGCTCATTATGTTTTGTATTCGTTTGATGCTACATTTTAAGTTAATAAAAATGCCCTTTATCAAAAAATGTAGAAACAAATTCCAAGACTCCAAATCCTCTAAAACATCCATGGAATTAATTTCCCGAAACAGTTGGAAGAAAAAGATACTCCCCCGTTCCTAAATATAAGTCTTTTTAGAGGTTTTAAATAGACTACAACATACGGATATATATAGACATATTTTAGACTGTAGATTCATTCATTTTGCTCCGTATGTAGTCCTTTGTTGAAATCTTAAAAAAACATATATTTGAAAACGGAGGAAGTATTATGTAGCATCATAAAACCAGAGCTTCATGCATACCTGGTAAAATTCCCCCCCATATTCCCCCTTCCATACGTGGATATGGACTCGTCGATGGTGACGTCCGGGTAAAGCGAGGCCCCGAGCGGCCTCAACTCCACCGTGTTGACGAACGGCGTGCCGGTGCCGGTGTTCAGCAGGCACACCGTCACCCAGCTGGACCACGCGACGAATATTGCCTCCGACACCCAGTCGTCGGTCGTGTCTTGGAGCGTGACCGTGTCCCAGTAGTTGGTGCCCAGGTGCAGCTCGAACTGCAGCGACAACGGGCTGCTCTTGCCGTCGTATCTGCCGTGGAAGAACTCCATCCGGACCAGATATTTGGCACCGCTCTCCGTGGGGAGGTTGTAGCAATTCCGTAGGCCGGACGGGGGCGGGAAGCTCCTCAGCGTTAGCAGGGAGACGTCGTTAGTAAAGCTCTCCTGGTCGGCGGCCACCCTGTGGTTCTCCCCGCCGTCGACGTACGGACTGTCAGAGATGTAGGCGATGTTTGTGTAGGTGTCCTTGCGCCCGCTGAATTTGGCATCCAGGCCGCAGTCGATGCTCAGAAAACCTGATTGATCTCACGTAGCACAACCAGGACGAAAAGAGATAAATTATCGATCAAAGCCGGCTACTGTACTTCGTGGCAAAATATCAGCACAAGCGTTTCAGTGTTGTATGGACACATGCGTGGACGGATACGATCGATGTACGCCCTTGAGGTTAGAAACCAACCTTCTTGCTGACCGGCGACATGAACTGCTGTGGCTGCCAAGACGAATGCACCAAGGAAAAGAAACAGCACCATCGAGAAAACAGCTCAGTTGATCACTACACCGCATGCAATGCAATGGCACGGCGAGAGGGCAATGCCTCAGGGGTGCGTATATATTGCGCGCCAAGTACTGCTGGGTAATCTTTCTCAAAATGAAAAAAAAATACTGTTACGTAATCCTTCTCGTGATTGGGCTGCATGCGAGGGGATACTGTTACTGTGTGCAGCTAATGCAGCCAACATGCACCCGTCTCACCGGCCTTAGAGCATCTTCAGCCGTTGGCCCCCCAGGAGGCGCCTAAAATCGTCCTCGGGGGCGCACCGACGCTAAACCGTGTGCTAGAGGCGTGATGCCCTCCAGTCGCGACGCCCACGTTTTTTTGAAAACTTAACTTTTGTCACAAACACGGCGCAAATTAAACCAAACTTTGACGAGTTCGTTCATATTTAAAATATTTTACAAAAAAGAAAAAAAACGCTACTAGTCTGCTCCTTGCCGTCTCCCTCGCCGCTCCTCGCCGCCCGCCACTCTTGTAGTTCTACATGTCGAGGAGGCGGTAGAACCACGTGTAGTCGCCGCCGCCGTCGTCGTTGTCGTCGCCTCCGCCGCGGCCGCCGTCCCTGACGCAACCCTCCCCTGGTTGGCGCGGCGGGTTGGACGGTCCGGGGGTGTCCTCGTCGTCATCGCTGTCAAGGACCACGACGCCATGCTCGTCCTCGCGCCCACGTTTGCGGGCGGCTATCTTCTCGAGGGTCTGGCGCTGCCGGACCATCTCGTCGCGGAGGTAGTCGTCGCGCGCCCACCATAAGGCATCGTCGTCGGAGAAGCCGCGCCGGGCTATCTCCTCGTACTCCGGGGGTAGGCCGGGCTCCGGCTTGTGCGCGACGAGGACGAGGCGGCCAGAGGCAGGGGTGGAGTCGCCGATGCAGACGCTGGAGCTGCGGGTGCGCCGACTGACAGGCGTGTCCTGGGGCTCCGGCTTGACGGGGCGGAGGCAGGGGAGCCGGTCAACCGACTGGACGAGGAGGAGGATGCCCCGGGGTCCATGCGCCTCGGCGTCCACGAGCTCCCACAGCGGCGAGAGAAGGACCGGGGGGGGGGGGGTACTCCAGCCTCGGCGTGTTGCCGCCCTCGATGTACTCAAGGACGGCCTCCAGCGTGCGGCCGGGCACGCCCCACCATCGGCGCCGACCCTCGGAGTTGAGCCTGCCGGAGGGTACGACGCCGTTGGTGGCCTCGAGCTGCTCGTCGTGGCGGCGCCAGAAGTATGGCTCCCAGAGCGGGCTGTCGGGGACGTAGCGTGGCCCCTCCCTCGCCGCCTACGGCAGGGAGGCGCGGATACGCGCGATCTCCGCACGCCGCGCCGCCCCGGTGGGCGGTGGTGGCATCGGGACCCCGCCGACGCTGATTCTCCACGCCCCAGGCACCCGCATGTCCGGCAGGACCGGGTACTCGGCCTCGAAGAGGAGCCGAGCTTCGTCCTCGTGAAGGTGGCAGCGGCCGAAGCCGTTCGCCGTCGCCTAGGAAGCGTTCGGCCATTCTTTGAACTGGAGACGGCGAGAGGAGAGGGAGGAAGGGGGAAGAAAGGGCTCGTCGGCGGTGGAGACTCTGTGCGTGCCACCGGCGCGCTGGGGGTCGGCTTTATATAGGCGGAGGCGCCGTGAGGCATCAATGGCGGAGGCTGACCGGCGCGGTAGCGCGCGGCAGCTTTGGCATTGATTCGCCGCGGGAAACGAGGCGATGAGGACGACGAAGCGGCGAGAAGCGAGACTAGTCGCTGGCAAAGAGGGTCTGCAGCTCTTTCGTGCCAAAAACGATTCGCCCGGCGTCCCCGAGCGCCCCCCCCCTCCCCAGCACGCCGGGTTCGGGTTGGGTCCGCCGGTGCAAATTTAGGCCCGAGCCAGCGAAAATTGGGCCCTTGGAGACGCGACTGGGCCGATTTTTTTACGCCAGCGACCGAAAAGTCGCCTGGGGGGCTTTGTTGGGGGCGCGGCTGGAGATGCTCTTAGGGTTAGGACCTAAGCGCAAGTTGGAGATTTTTTTTAATAAAAAAAAGTTGAGATGTGTTTTTTAGGAGATTGATGATATATATCCTCGCTCCACTAAACACAAGTGAGAGTGACATAAAATCAGGTTAGCTTCTATCCGAGGGGAGAATAAAAACAATTTTTTTTTGAAAAGGAGGATAAACCCTCGACCTCTGCATCTGGACGATGCATGCGGTCATCTTATTAATTATTCATAGAGACCATACAAAGTAATACATCAGTGAGTCTGAAGCCATTATCTAGGCAACACCTATTGCTACTCCTATCCCATTGAAGAAGGTGTGCCGAATATTCGGGCCTAATATCAAACTGACATCGCACCAAACCCTAACATCTAAAGCCGGATGCCCCAGCTCAGCCACATACCAGGACTGGGTCCCATACCGGACTGACGCACTCTCAGAGGCTGCCGCCGTCATCTTCCACTGGTCCATCTTCAGAGCAGCAACTGACCCATCGACCTTGCCTGGCCTGGCGTAGATGCCACCATGACGCCAAACAACTCCACCATCCTGCACGAATCCGTCCACATGCGCCCATCGCCGAACCTCCGCATCACCATGCCACCGGGATGCGCCGCCGGCCTTGCAGTGGATGAGACACTGCTCTTTCGCTTGTCCCGTCCAACTAGCACTTGCTCCAAAACGATGCCCTCGGAAGGGACAAACGGCATCAAAGGTACCATCATCGTACGATCCGGTAGATGCAAATCTAGGATTTCTCACGAAGCATCACGAGTGGGGTGCGACGACCTACAACAACCATGCCTTAAGAAGAGAACGACGTCATAAACACCGTCATCGTCCGCCGTGACCGAAGTCGACGCCATTGAATGAAACCCATTCCAATAGAAGTGACCCTATAGAACCTTTTTGTTATGGCAGACCGCACGCCACATGTATAGCGTATTCAAGGCTCGGGCCATGGCCGTCGTGGCAAGATCCATTGGGGATGGCAAGCAAAGAGACAAGGGAGGGAGGGAGGCATCTCTAGGGCTTTCGCCTAATGGATCGCCCGCCCATAGTGCAAACGACAACCTTAATAAGCAACAGTACTTTTGAAGATTTAGATTGGTGCGATATAGTTGACATACATATTTTTATTAGTACTGTTCTTTGGGGCTTCAAGGCGCGAGCATTGGCGTTGACTGACTAGTTCTTCTCCAATAAGAGGGGAGAAGGAATGATGAATGAATGGCATTAAGACAATAACCTCGCTCTCACGGAATTGGTCGACATGTGACCTCTACAAGACTACAACACACTGTATACTTTCTTTTAGTGCCTCAACTTGCAGTACAGTAATACAAATTACTTAAGGTTGATAGCGACACTTTGATGTCTCATTAATACAAGTATTTAACAAAAAATTACTACAATTTACCATAAACTACCACTTTATAAATTTGTGTTAAAAACTATCATTTTTCTTTAATCTTTAACTAAAAACTACCACACTGACTTAAAAACTAATTAGCCAAAAATTAAATCTAATTAGCGCAGCTAGCCGGAGCTAGCTAGCTCACGACGGACGCAGCCGGAGCTAGCTAGCTAGCTCACGCGCTTACCGCGGCCGGCCGGAGCTGCTAGTTCACAAGGGGGACGCAGCCAGGGCTAGCTATCACGATAGGGACGCAGCCAGAACTAGCTGGCTAGCTCACGCACGCACTGCGGCGGCCGGAGCTAGCTATTTATGTGCGACCGCCGCTTGCTGTTGCTGCTATTTGCCGTCGCTCCAGCTTGCCGTCCGCAGCTGTTGCTCTTCCGCCACCGTCGCTGCTTGCCGTTGCTCCCACTCGCCGCTGCCGCATGCCTTTGCTTGCCGCTGCCGCTGCCGCCACCGACGAGCTCGCTGGCTGGACCTGATTGCCTTTTATTTTATTTTATAGGGACCTGATCGCTTTAAAAAAAATTGTAGGGATCTGATTGCATTTGTAAAGTGGACCTAAGCTCGTTTAAAATGGACGAGACGGTTGATTTAGAGACATGGTAGTTTTTAGAAAAAAAATAGTAAGAAAGTGGTGGTTTTTGGTATAAATTTGTAAAGTGATAGTTTGTGGGCACGGTTTCATGAATTATGGTATTTTTGGTTAAATACTTCATTAATACTGATTATTCCTATCGGAGGTGATGTTTCCGTTGATAGCAAGGCGTTTATGATGACTTCCTCAATCTTAAAGCTCCGCAAATTCGACCAGCATTGTGTGAGTTAATGATTGCGGGCGTGTGTTCGTGTGCGTATGCGTCTACGTTGTCATCGGTGTTTCTCAAAAAAAAAAAAAACTGACACGAGGCAGGCTACAAACAAAGGTCACCAACCACCGTTTTCGGACGTTGCATCTATCTTCAGCCGAGGACCAAATGAAACAACTTGTAGCCTTGTAGTCACACAACTCAAAATGAACAAAATACTACTACTCGTGAAAGCAGCAGATGAAAACAAAAACAATATGAAATTAAAAGGTAGCAACACTGAATCAAGTTAATGCATCACCACATTGCACCACATTTCCAACTGATTAGACTACTAACTGAATGATAAGTTCTTATATCACAAACACGTATGGGAATTAGCTCCATACCTGGTCACAGCTCACCCACACCTTATTGCGTGCAAACATATGGTCGAATTTCACACAACACAACACAACATAAATATTATCTTGCCCTAGCATGACAAATAATTGAGAATAAACCGTTGTAGTGAAGACCTTGCAATCCCACAAAAGGAGACTAGAGAGTAGAGACCCATCACGATACAATGAAACACATCTCACTTCTTCTTCGGTACAACCCTCCCTGAACACATCAACGGTCCAGATTAAAAGATATCCTTTCGTGAAAATAAGTGGGTAGGGGTAGGATGTGAAATTAAGGTGGGGCAGGCGTACCACGGCGTAGCGAGGCGCGTGCCCGTACGGCCCGCTCTACGCCCGTACGTGGGCGGTGTGCGCCGCGTGAGGAGGAGGGCGGGCCCACGCGTACTAAACCTAATCCATTAATTCGGCGCGGATTAGGCGAACCATTAACGCCGGCGCAGTGAGCCGTTCCGTCGCCGGCGTCGCTTCGCGGGCGGCGCGGATTCACACGCCACCGCCTGCCGCGCGCCTGCGCACGCCACCGCTTGACCGCCCGCGCACGCCGCCCTCATTAATCGCCGGCGCCGATTCGCACGTCGCCGCCTGCCCTTCTGCGCCCTTGACCGCTCGGCTGCCCACCGGCACCCCCGCCCCACCCACCACTACGCCCTATAAAAAGCGCCTCGCGCCCTCCGTCGGCTCGCACACCGCCCTCGCCTCGCCTCTCCTTCTCCCCTTATCGCCGACGTCCTCCTCTTGCGCCCTTCACCACCTCGCGCGCCGTGCCTCTCCCTCTCGCCGACGATGGCCCGCCCCAACTTGACGATGGAGGAGGCGGAGGAGCTCGCCCACTTCGGCATCCCCGCCGCGCCCGACATGCGCCTGCCGGCGAGGTGGCGCCTGAGCGTCGACGGCGTCCCCGTTGCGCCGGTGCCCGAGGTCGGCACCCACCTCTTCGCCCGCGCCGTCGGCCTGTATAGGGCTCGCCTATCGCCGGAGGAGCTCGCCGACCCCCAGTACGCCCCCAACAACCCCGGCTGGGCGGACCGCCTCGCTGACGATCAGCTGCGGCGTCTCCATGCCTACGCCGGCCCGCGCCCGCCCATGAAGCACAACCGCGCGCGGCGGCATCAGCTCTGGGACGGCCGCACCTTCGAGGAGGTGGTCGTGCCGTACCGCGCGCAGGCGGTCGCCGGCGTCATGCCTGCTCCACCGGGGGACGGCTTTCAGCTGTACCGCCGCGGTGAGGCACGCTCGACCCACGCCCGCCTCGACTTCGGCGCCATGCACCCGCCCCCGCCCCGTGGAGGCCCAGGCGGTGACCGCGGCGCTGTCCGCCTCGGCCCCGGCGATCGCCGTACGGCGGGCAGGAACGGCGCCGGGTCCAGCCGTACCGCGGGCAGGAACGGCGCAGGGTCCAGCCGCGCCCCTCCGCCCGAGCCGCAACAGCCAGAGCCGGCATTGGTGGCGGAGTACAGGCGGCTGGCGGCGGAGGCCGGCGACCCGGACGACATGTCGGGCTACCTGACGGCGCTCCGTGAGTCGGAGAACATGCCGCAGCCGCCGCCGCTCGTTCAGGAGTACCTTCAGGTCGCCCCGGGCGCCGTCCATCCGGAGGACCCGGAGAACTTTCCTAGGTACCACGCCGCGCTCGAGGACTCGATGGCTGCGGCGGCCGTGCCCGTGGTGCCCCTCGACGACAGCAGCAGCAACGACGACAGCGATAAC
The DNA here is from genome assembly GCF_003073215.2 of Triticum urartu. Taxonomy (NCBI): domain Eukaryota; kingdom Viridiplantae; phylum Streptophyta; class Magnoliopsida; order Poales; family Poaceae; genus Triticum; species Triticum urartu. The sequence continues at coordinate 379,390,047 of NC_053026.1, read as the reverse complement.
GGTGACGGCCTGTATGACGAGGCAGACTTCGGCGGCGTGGAGGACGAGTAGTTTAGGGTTTATTTGAAAATGTCGTTTAGTAATGTTTAATTATTTCCGTAATGTTCTTTAGTTAAGTTTTATTTCTAGTACCATGTAAAATATCTATGAAAACTCTAATGAAACATCGAGTGTTTGAATGGATGGTTTTTAAATATTGTTGAACAATCAAGTGTTGAAATCGATACTGTTATTTTTAATTTTAAAAAGAGTTGTATTGTAAAAAAATGAGAAAAGAATTAAACTAGAAAAGTAAATATAAAACCAAACAATAAAAAATTGACATAATATTTGCAAAACAAGTTAGAAGATTTTAAAAAAAAAACTATTGTATTGTAAAAAATAAAATTCAGAAAAAAGTAAACTTGAATTGAAAAAACCTATGTAAACTAGAAAAGTAAATATAAAACCAAAAAATAAAAAATTGACATAATATTTGCAAAACAAGTTAGAAGATTTTTTTGAAAAAACTATTGTATTGTAAAAAATAAAATTCAGAAAAAAGTAAACTTGAATTGAAAAAAACCTATGTAAACTAGAAAAGTAAATATAAAACCAAAAAATAAAAAATTGACATAATATTTGCAAAACAAGTTAGAAGATGTTTTAAAAAAAACTATTGTATTGTAAAAAATAAAATTCAGAAAAAAAGTAAACTTGAACCGAAAAAAACCTATGTAAACTAGAAAAGTAAATATAAAACCAAACAATAAAAAATTGACATAATACTCGCAAAACAAATTGGAAGATATATTTTAAAAAAAATTGTATTGTAAAAAAAATATAAAATAAAAATTAAACTTGAATTGAAAAAAACCTATGAAAAAAACCTATTTAAACTGGTGCGGGCGAGCTCCGGCAGGCGAGGTGCGAACGGCCTGCCACGGCGCTGCGCGTTGACTGGCGAGGTGGGCCGCTGTAAGGCGCGCGTGCGAGCGGCCTGCCGCGGCGCTGCGCGTTGACTGGCGAGGTGGGCCGATTTCAGTAGGCCTAGTGGGCCGCTGGAAGGCGCGCCTGCGAGCGGTCGAGGGCGCAGGGGCGGGGTGGATGGTTTCGTTTAGTCCCACCTCGCCCGCCGAAGGACGCCCAGACCGGCTTATATAGGCGGATTCATGCACCCTATCAGATAAGATAGATAGTAATAATGTGATTTGACTTTGCATTGCCCAGGCAGCTCTGCCGCAGCTGCCCGGACAGTGTTACACTGTTCGGGAAGCTGCGGTAGTGCTGCTAGTGCATTGTAATTCAGATCACATCATTGTTATGTATGTTATTTTTGATAGTTTAGCATTTTATGCAAAGTTTGTTTTATTAATACATAAAGTTTTGTAATATTTTTGTCCGGTCAGCGTTTTAGTTGTTTCAAATTCATGCATCATATTAAGAAGGTCAATTTTTTGACATCTTCAGAATGGGTCTGAAATTTTGCATGTGAGTTAGTATGCTCACCCCCACACATAATCCAAAAATTTATGGTATTTCGATACGAAGAGCACGTTGCGTCACGTCCGGTCAGCATTTAAAGTGTTTCGACCGAAAAAATTATAGAAAATTCATAAAATGGCAAAAAGCCACGAAACTTGTCATGCATCCTATTCATGATGGTACAAGACTATGGAAAAAAATTGGGTTCATTTAAAGGATGTCAAAAAATAACTCGTTTTCGGACAGGACCTTTGCTCCTACCCGAACGGTCTACGGAGAAGAAGGTCAATTTTTTGACATCTTCAGACTGGCCTGAAATTTTGCATGTGAGTTAGTATGCCCACTCCCACACATAATCCAAAAATTTATGGTATTTCGATACGAAGAGCACGTTGCGTCACGTCCGGTCAGCATTTAAAGTGTTTTGACTGAAAAAATTATAAAATATTCATAAAATGGCAAAAAGCCACGAAACTTGTCATGCATCCTATTCATGATGGTACAAGACTGTGGAAAAAAATTGGGTTTGCGAAAGAGAACACATACTGAATGCATGTCACACCCCAGACCGACACCTCAGGTTTGTACTGTGAGTACATGTCAACATGGACGAAACGCACTCAACTTTTGCATGCGCGTGTGAGTGACCCCCACGGTCTCGCACGTCAGATTACGACGGAATCGGAGTACGAACGGAAGTCGCGTCACGTCGGGAGATGTTTTCTGGGTATTTTCACGGAGAAAATCGTAGTAAATGCATCGAGTGTCGAAACACACCCAAATTTTGCAGGCGTGCTTGTGTGTCACACTGTAGCGTGTCAAAAAAAATCCCGACATTTCATGGCTTTGCGAAAGAGAACACATACTGAATGCATGTCACACCCAGACCGACACCTCAGATTTGTACTGTGAGTACATGTCAACATGGACGAAACGCATCCAACTTTTGCATGCGCGTGTGAGTGACCCCCACGGTCTCGCACGTCAGATTACGACGGAATCGGAGTACGAACGGAAGTCGCGTCACGTCGGGAGACGTTTTCTGGGTATTTTCACGGAGAAAATTGTAGTAAATGCATTGAGTGTCGAAACACACCCAAATTTTGCAGGCGTGCTTGTGTGCCACACTGTAGCGTGTCAAAAAAAAATCCCGACGTTTCATGGATTTGCGAAAGAGAACACATACTGAATGCATGTCACACCCAGACCGACACCTCAGGTTTGTACTGTGAGTACATGTCAACATGGATGAAACGCACCCAACTTTTGCATGCGCGTGTGAGTGACCCCCACGGTCTCGCACGTCAGATTACGACGGAATCGGAGTACGAACGGAAGTCGTGTCACGTCGGGAGACGTTTTCTGGGTATTTTCACGGAGAAAATCGTAGTAAATGCATCGAGTGTCGAAACACACCCAAATTTTGCAGGCGTGCTTGTGTGCCACACTGTAGCGTGTCAAAAAAACATTGCGGCGTGTGGAAAAAATAATACAAAATAAACAAAAAAATAAAAAGTCCCATATTGCGGACGGATTCACTTAAGAAGATTAAAGTGAATTATTGCTGTGACTGTTGGAAATATGCCCTAGAGGCAATAATAAAAGTATTATTATTATATTTCCTTGTTCATGATAATTGTCTTTATTCATGCTATAATTGTGTTATCCGGAAATCGTAATACATGTGTGAATAATAGACACCAACATGTCCCTAGTAAGCCTCTAGTTGACTAGCTCCTTGATCAACAGATAGTCATGGTTTCCTGACTATGGACATTGGATGTCATTGATAACGAGATCACATCATTAGGAGAATGATGTGATGGACAAGACCCAATCCTAAACATAGCACAAGATCGTACAATTCGTTTGCTAGAGTTTTCCAATGTCAAGTATCCTTTCCTTAGACCATGAGATCGTGTAACTCCCGGATACCGTAGGAGTGCTTTGGGTGTACCAAACGTCACAACGTAACTGGATGACTATAAGGGTATACTACGGGTATCTTCGAAAGTGTCTGTTGGGTTGACACGGATCAAGACTGGGATTTGTCACTCCGTATGACGGAGAGGTATCACTGGGCCCACTCGGTAATGCATCATCATTATGAGCTCAAAGTGACCAAGTGTATGGTCACGGGATCATGCATTACGGTACGAGTAAAGTGACTTGCCGGTAACGAGATTGAACGAGGTATTGGGATACCGACGATCGAATCTCGGGCAAGTAACATACCGATTGACGAAGGGAATTGTATACGGGGTTGCTCGAATCCTTCATCCGATGAGATCATCGAGGAGCATGTGGGAGCCAACATGGGTATCCAGATCCCGCTGTTGGTTATTGACCGGAGAGCATCTCGGTCATGTCTACATATCTCCCGAACCCGTAGGGTCTACACACTTAAGGTTCGGTGACGCTAGGGTTGTAGGGATATGTATATGCAGTAACCCGAATGTTGTTTGGAGTCCCGGATGAGATCCCGGACGTCACGAGGAGTTCCGGAATGGTCCGGAGGTAAAGAATTATATATAGGAAGTGCTATTTCGGGCATCGGGACAAGTTTCGAGGTCACCGGTATTGTACCGGGACCACCGGAAGGGTCCCGGGGGTCCACCGGGTGGGGCCACCTGCCCCGGGGGGCCACATGGGCTGTAGGGGGTGCGCCTTGGCCTATATGGGCCAAGGGCACCAGCCCCAAGAGGCCCATGCGCCTAGGGTTCAAGGAAGGAAAGAGTCCCAAGAGGGGAAGGCACCTCCTAGGTGCCTTGGGGAGGAGGGATTCCTCCCTTGGCCGCACCCCCCTAGGAGATTGGATCTCCTAGGGCCGGCGCCCCCCCCTTGGACTCCCTATATATAGTGGGGAAAGGAGGGCCTCTCATACGACATCTTTGGTGCCTCCCTCTCCCTCTCCAACACATCCTCCTCCTCCATAGTGCTTGGCGAAGCCCTGCCGGAGTACTGCAGCTCCACCACCACCACGCCGTCGTGCTGCTGCTGGAGCCATCTTCCTCAACCTCTCCTTCCCCCTTGCTGGATCAAGAAGAAGGAGACGTTACGCTGACCGTACGTGTGTTGAACGCGGAGGTGCCGTCCGTTCGGCGCTAGGATCTCCGGTGATTTGGATCACGTGGAGTACGCCTTCCTCATCCCCGTTCTTTGAACGCTTCCGCGCGTGATCTACAAAGGTATGTAGATGCAATCCAATCACTCGTTGCCAGATGAACTCCTAGATGGATCTTGGTGAAACTGTAGGAAATTTTTTGTTTTCTGCAACGTTCCCCAAAAGTGGCGTCATGAGCTAGGTCTATGCGTAGTTCTCTTGCACGAGTAGAACACAATTTGTTGTGGGCGTTGATGTTGTCAGCTTTCTTGCCACTACTAGTCTTATCTTGCTTCAACGGTATTGTGGGATGAAGCGGCCCGGACCAACCTTACACGTACGCTTACGTGAGACCGGTTCCACCGACTAACATGCACAAGTTGCATAAGGTGGCTGGCGGGTGTCTGTCTCTCCCACTTTAGTTGGAGCGGATTCGACGAAAAGGGTCCTTATGAAGGGTAAATAGAAGTTTACAAATCACGTTGTGGCTTTCACGTAGGTAAGAAAACGTTCGTGCTTGAACCCTACTTCAGCCACGTAAAACTTGCAACAACAATTAGAGGACGTCTAACTTGTTTTTGCAGCAAGTGCTTTGTGATATGATATGGCCAAAGTTGTGATGAATGATGAATGATATATATGTGATGTATGAGATGTTCATGCTATTGTAATAGGAATCACGACTTGCATGTCGATGAGTATGACAACCGGCAGGAGCCATAGGAGTTGTCTTTATTTTTTTGTATGACCTGCGTGTCATTGAGAAACGCCATGTAAATTACTTTACTTCATTGCTAAACGCGTTAGCCATAGTAGTAGAAGTAATAGTTGGCGAGCAACTTCATGGAGACACAATGATGGAAATCATGATGATGAAGATCATGGTGTCATGCCGGTGATAATATGATCATGGAGCCCCAAGATGGAGATCAAAGGAGCTATGTGATATTGGCCATATCATGTCACTTTTATTATTTGATTGCATGTGATGTTTATCATATTTATGCATCTTGTTTACTTAGAACGACGGTAGTAAATAAGATGATCCCTCATAATAATTTCAAGAAAGTGTTCCCCCTAACTGTGCACCGTTGCGACAGTTCGTTGTTTCGAAGCACCACGTGATGATCGGGTGTGATAGATTCTAACGTTCACATACAACGGGTGTAAGATAGATTTACACATGCAAAACACTTAGGTTGACTTGACGAGCCTAGCATGTACAGACATGGCCTCGGAACACAGAAGACCGAAAGGTCGAGCATGAGTCGTATAGAAGATACGATCAACATGAAGATGTTCACCGACGTTGACTAGTCCGTCTCACGTGATGATCGGACACGGCCTAGTTAACTCGGATCATGTTATACTTAGATGACTGGAGGGATGTCTATCTGAGTGGGAGTTTATTATAATTTGATTAGATGAACTTAATTATCATGAACTTAGTCTAAAATATTTACAATATGTCTTGTAGATCAAATGGCCAACGTAGTCCTCAACTTCAACGCGTTCCTAGAGAAAACCAAGCTGAAAGACGATGGCAGCAACTACACGGACTGGGTCCGGAACCTGAGGATCATCCTCATAGCTGCCAAGAAAGATTATGTCCTACAAGCACCGCTAGGTGACGCACCTGTTCTCCCTGCAGAACAAGACGTTATGAACGCTTGGCAGGCACGTACCGATGACTACTCCCTCGTTCAGTGCGGCATGCTTTACAGCTTAGAGTCGGGGCTCCAAAAACGTTTTGAGAGACACGGAGCATATGAGATGTTCGAAGAGCTGAAAATGGTTTTCCAAGCTCATGCCCGGGTCGAGAGATATCAAGTCTTCGACAAGTTCTTCAGCTGTAAGATGGAGGAAAACAGTTCTGTCAGTGAGCACATACTCACTATGTCTGGGTTGCATAACCGCTTGACTCAGCTGGGAGTTAATCTCCCGGATGACGCGGTCATTGACAGAATCCTTCAGTCGCTTCCACCGAGCTACAAGAGCTTTGTGATGAACTTCAATATGCAGGGGATGGAAAAGACCATTCCTGAAGTATTTGCAATGCTGAAATCAGCAGAGGTAGAAGTCAAAAAGGAACATCAAGTGTTGATGGTGAATAAAACCACTAAGTTCAAGAAAGGCAAGGGTAAGAAAACCTTCAAGAAAGACGGCAAGGGAGTTGCCGCACCCGGCAAGCAAGCTGCCGGGAAGAAGCCAAAGAATGGACCCAAGCCTGAGACTGAGTGCTTTTATTGCAAGGAAAGTGGTCACTGGAAGCGGAACTGCCCCAAATACTTAGCGGACAAGAAGGCCGGCAAAACAAAAGGTATATGTGATATACATGTAATTGATGTGTACCTTACCAGTACTCATAGTAGCTCCTGGGTATTTGATACCGGTGCAGTTGCTCATATTTGTAACTCAAAGCAGGAGCTGCGGAATAAACGGAGACTGGCGAAGGACGAGGTGACGATGCGCGCCGGGAATGGTTCCAAGGTCGATGTGATCGCCGTCGGCACGCTACCTCTACATTTACCTACGGGATTAGTTTTGAACCTCAATAATTGTTATTTAGTGCCAAGTTTGAGCATGAACATTGTATCAGGATCTCGTTTAATACGAGATGGTTACTCATTTAAATCCGAGAATAATGGTTGTTCTATTTATATGAGAGATATGTTTTATGGTCATGCTCCGATGGTGAATGGTTTATTCTTAATGAATCTCGAGCGTAATGCTACACATATTCATAGTGTGAATACCAAAAGATGTAAGCTTGATAATGATAGTCCCACATACTTGTGGCACTGCCGCCTTGGTCACATAGGTGTCAAACGCATGAAGAAGCTCCATACTGATGGACTTTTAGAGTCTCTTGATTATGAATCATTTGACACGTGCGAACCATGCCTCATGGGTAAAATGACCAAGACTCCGTTCTCAGGAACAATGGAGCGAGCAACCAACTTATTGGAAATCATACATACTGATGTGTGTGGTCCAATGAGTGTTGAGGCTCGCGGTGGCTATCGTTATGTTCTCACCCTCACTGATGACTTGAGTAGATATGGGTATGTCTACTTAATGAAACACAAGTCTGAGACCTTTGAAAAGTTCAAGGAATTTCAGAGTGAGGTTGAGAATCAACGTGACAGGAAAATCAAGTTCCTGCGATCAGATCGTGGAGGAGAATACTTGAGTCATGAGTTTGGCACACACTTAAGAAAATGTGGAATAGTTTCACAGCTCACGCCGCCTGGAACACCTCAGCGTAATGGTGTGTCCGAACGTCGTAATCGCACTCTATTAGATATGGTGCGACCTATGATGTCTCTTACCGATCTACCGCTATCTTTTTGGGGGTATGCTTTAGAGACTGCCGCATTCACTTTAAATAGGGCTCCGTCGAAATCCGTTGAGACGACACCGTATGAATTATGGTTTGGGAAGAAACCTAAGCTGTCGTTTCTAAAAGTTTGGGGATGCGATGCTTATGTCAAGAAACTTCAACCTGAAAAGCTCGAACCCAAATCAGAAAAATGCGTCTTCATAGGATACCCTAAAGAAACTATTGGGTATACCTTCTACCTCAGATCCGAAGGCAAGATCTTTGTTGCCAAGAATGGGTCCTTTCTAGAGAAAGAGTTTCTCTCGAAAGAAGTAAGTGGGAGGAAAGTAGAACTTGATGAAGTATTACCTCTTGAACCAGAAAATGGCGCAACTCAAGAAAATGTTCCTGAGGTGCCTGCACCGACTAGAGAGGAAGTTAATGATGATGATCAAGATACTTCTGATCAAGCTCCTACTGAAATTCGAAGGTCCACAAGGACACGTTCCGCACCAGAGTGGTACGGCAACCCTGTCTTGGAAATCATGTTGTTAGACAACGGTGAACCTTCGAACTATGAAGAAGCGATGGCGGGCCCGGATTCCGACAAATGGCTAGAAGCCATGAAATCCGAGATAGGATCCATGTATGAAAACGAAGTATGGACTTTGACTGACTTGCCCGTAGAGCGGCGAGCCATAGAAAATAAATGGATCTTTAAGAAAAAGACAGACGCGGATGGTAATGTGACCATCTATAAAGCTCGGCTTGTCGCTAAGGGTTATCGACAAGTTCAAGGGGTTGACTACGATGAGACTTTCTCACCGGTAGCGAAGCTGAAGTCCGTCCGAATCATGTTAGCGATTGCCGCATTCTATGATTATGAAATATGGCAAATGGACGTCAAAATGGCATTCCTTAATGGTTTCCTTAAGGAAGAATTGTATATGATGCAGCAGGAAGGTTTTGTCGATCCTAAGAATGCTGACAAGGTGTGCAAGCTCCAACGCTCGATTTATGGGCTGGTGTAAGCATCTCGGAGTTGGAACATTCGCTTTGATGAGATGATCAAAGCGTTTGGGTTTACACAAACTTATGGAGAAGCCTGTGTTTACAAGAAAGTGAGTGGGAGCTCTGTAGCATTTCTCATATTATATGTAGATGACATACTTTTGATGGAAAATGATATAGAACTCTTGGACAGCATAAAGGCCTACTTGAATAAGAGTTTTTCAATGAAGGACCTTGGAGAAGCTGCTTATATATTAGGCATCAAGATCTACAGAGATAGATCAAGACGCCTCATAGGTCTTTCACAAAGCACATACCTTGATAAGATATTGAAGAAGTTCAATATGGATCAGTCTAAGAAGGGGTTCTTGCCTGTGTTGCAAGGTGTGAAATTGAGCTCAGCTCAATGTCCGACCACGGCAGAAGATATAGAAGAGATGAGTGTCATCCCCTATGCCTCAGCCATAGGTTCTATTATGTATGCCATGCTGTGTACCAGACCTGATGTAAACCTTGCCGTAAGTTTGGTAGGAAGGTACCAAAGTAATCCCGGCATGGAACACTGGACAGCGGTCAAGAATATCCTTAAGTACCTGAAAAGGACTAAGGAAATGTTTCTCGTTTATGGAGGTGACGAAGAGCTCGTCGTAAAGGGTTATGTCGACGCTAGCTTTGACACAGATCTGGATGACTCAAAGTCACAAACCGGATACGTGTATATTTTGAATGGTGGGGCAGTAAGCTGGTGCAGTTGCAAGCAGAGCGTCGTGACGGGATCTACATGTGAAGCGGAGTACATGGCAGCCTCGGAGGCAGCACATGAAGCAATTTGGGTGAAGGAGTTCATCACCGACCTAGGAGTCATACCCAATGCGTCGGGGCCGATCAAGCTCTTCTGTGACAACACTAGAGCTATTGCTCTTGCCAAGGAGCCCAGGTTTCACAAGAAGACAAGGCACATCAAGCGTCGCTTCAACTCCATTCGTGAAAATGTTCAAGATGGAGACATAGATATTTGTAAAGTACATACGGACCTGAATGTAGCAGATCCGTTGACTAAACCTCTCCCTAGAGCAAAACATGATCAACACCAGAATTCCATGGGTGTTCGATTCATCACAATGTAACTAGATTATTGACTCTAGTGCAAGTGGGAGACTGTTGGAAATATGCCCTAGAGGCAATAATAAAAGCATTATTATTATATTTCCTTGTTCATGATAATTGTCTTTATTCATGCTATAATTGTGTTATCCGGAAATCGTAATACATGTGTGAATAATAGACACCAATATGTCCCTAGTAAGCCTCTAGTTGACTAGCTCGTTGATCAACAGATAGTCATGGTTTCCTGACTATGGACATTGGATGTCATTGATAACGAGATCACATCATTAGGAGAATGATGTGATGGACAAGACCCAATCCTAAACATAGCACAAGATCGTATAGTTCGTTTGCTAGAGTTTTCCAATGTCAAGTATCCTTTCCTTAGACCATGAGATCGTGTAACTCCCGGATACCGTAGGAGTGCTTTGGGTGTACCAAATGTCACAACGTAACTGGGTGACTATAAAGGTATACTACGGATATCTCCGAAAGTGTCTGTTGGGTTGACACGGATCAAGACTGGGATTTGTCACTCCGTATGACAGAGAGGTATCACTGGGCCCACTCGGTAATGCATCATCATTATGAGCTCAAAGTGACCAAGTGTCTGGTCACGGGATCATGCATTACGGTACGAGTAAAGTGACTTGCCGGTAACGAGATTGAACGAGGTATTGGGATACCGACGATCGAATCTCGGGCAAGTAACATACCGATTGACGAAGGGAATTGTATACGGGGTTGTTTGAATCCTCGACATCATGGTTCATCCGATGAGATCATCGAGGAGCATGTGGGAGCCAACATGGGTATCCAGATCCCGCTGTTGGTTATTGACCGGAGAGCATCTCGGTCATGTCTACATGTCTCCCGAACCCGTAGGGTCTACACACTTAAGGTTCGGTGACGCTAGGGTTGTAGGGATATGTATATGCAGTAACCCGAATGTTGTTCGGAGTCCTGGATGAGATCCCGGACGTCATGAGGAGTTCCGGAATGGTCCGGAGGTAAAGAATTATATATAGGAAGTGCTATTTCGGGCATCGGGACAAGTTTCGGGGTCACCGGTATTGTACCGGGACCACCGGGTGGGGCCACCTGCCCCAGGGGGCCACATGGGCTGTAGGGGGTGCGCCTTGGCCTATATGGGCCAAGGGCACCAGCCCCAAGAGGCCCATGCGCCTAGGGTTCAAGGAAGGGAAGAGTCCCAAGAGGGGAAGGCACCTCCTAGGTGCCTTGGGGAGGAGGGATTCCTCCCTTGGCCGCACCCCCCTAGGAGATTGGATCTCCTAGGGCCGGCGCCCCCCCTTGGACTCCCTATATATAGTGGGGAAAGGAGGGCCTCTCATACGACATCTTTGGTGCCTCCCTCTCCCTCTCCAACACATCCTCCTCCTCCATAGTGCTTGGCGAAGCCCTGCCGGAGTACTGCAGCTCCACCACCACCACGCCGTCGTGCTGCTGCTGGAGCCATCTTCCTCAACCTCTCCTTCCCCCTTGCTGGATCAAGAAGAAGGAGACGTTACGCTGACCGTACGTGTGTTGAACGCGGAGGTGCCGTCCGTTCGGCGCTAGGATCTCCGGTGATTTGGATCACGTCGAGTACGCCTTCCTCATCCCCGTTCTTTGAACGCTTCCGCGCGTGATCTACAAAGGTATGTAGATGCAATCCAATCACTCGTTGCCAGATGAACTCCTAGATGGATCTTGGTGAAATTGTAGGAAATTCTTTGTTTTCTGCAACGTTCCCCAAAAGTGACACTCCATGATTATGGAGTGCCGGAGCATAATTTACGTTAACCTCCTTAAATGATATCGCCACACTAGAGGACTTGACATTGCAAGCAGACTACGGTATTTAAACAGGTGAATTAGCACGACGAGAAGCAATGTGGGACTAAACATTAGCATGTTCGGCGGTGGCCGCCGTCGCTATAAGTTGGGTGCTATAGGTTCGGCGGTATCGAGCCTGGGCCCAGACGGCGAACGAATATTTTTTTACTTTTACAGCGCCGTATACCGCCACGCACGGCGGAACCCTATCCACACCATTCGCCCCCCCGTACGCCGCCCCGTGCCCCTAGTCGCCCCTACCACGATCGCCCTACCACGATCGCCCTCAGGTGCGCAACGATCTCACCGCACGTGTGGCGCCGTCCATCGCCGTCCATAGTTAACGGCGCTCGCTGGCACAGACTGCCCCACACCCGCAGGCGCAGATCGCCGACGCTGGGCAGTCTGCTTTCGGCTCCGCCACGGCCGTTGTTCGGCGGCTGTCGCCCGGATTAAGGTCACGTTTCCCACCTCGAACAATTTCTGTCGATGCTATTGCGTAATCATATGTATTAATAGGAAAAAATTAACATGCAGTATGGACATCGATGGTGTGATTCCATGTTCCATAGAGAAGTGGATAAGTCTCGTTGAAAGATTTACCACCGCTCAGCGATTTAGGTTCTACGAAACAGGCTTGGAAGAGATGTTGATCATTCCGTCAGTACAAATGAGAGATTTTTTGCTGCATTTTATGTTGTTAGGTTATAACCCAAACAGCAAAAAATTCATGATAGAAGAAAATAGTGGCAGTAAAGGCCTAATTTCACTTAGACCGGACGATGTGTTTTCAATATTTGGGTTTACGAATGAAGGTGAGGATGTTTTTGGCATTCTTGCGACGGAAGGAAAAGAGTTAATAAAGAAAATTCCTATTCAATACGTTCACAAAAAAATGGTCACATAATGATAGATGACTTGATTCAAAAAATTGTGAGGAATAAATCCGCCGACGATGAATTTCTTCGGATGGCTGTTCTTGTTTTGCTGGGGACCATTATTGCACCCATGTCGGCTGTCTCCATACCAAAGGAGTACTACGCGTTGGTGCATGACATGAAGCGGATAAGCACGTTGAATTTTAACGTGTTCACTTTGCGAACTTGTTTGACGGAGATTGGTAAACTCAAGCAGGACGGCCGTGTGAGGGAATGGCCATGTGGCAACCTAGCCCTACTCCAGGTATGATATTAATTAATGCTATTTCATATTCCTTTAATTTATGTGTTCGTAACTTATTTTGTCTTTTGTTTTGTAGTACTTATATTGGGAGAAGGTGCAGCCAACCACTGACCCGAAAAATGACCCGTTGTCGTTGCAAGTTCCTCTAATGAAAAATTGGACTGAATCTAAAGCGGAGAAACGAGACAAGTACGACCTGGAAAATGGTCGTGGCCATGGATTGGTAATATTATAATGCTTATTTACTTGTACATTGATTATGCATTGAGAATGTTATGTACTCATGTTGTCATTGCATACTCACTTTGCAGATTGATGACTGCATTACGAAGGAGTATAGAATGAAAAAACTTGCAGGTGAACAAGCTGAAAGCAGTAATAAACATAGTAGCCGAAAGTCATCCGTTACGGGAAAGAAAAAAGTGGACAACGTGTCCGAGGTCCCTGCTAATCTAATGCCTTTTATGGACCGGGTTATGAATGATATGAAGGAAATTCGTAAGGAATTGTTTCATATGCCGGAGTTATGCGCACAGGTAAAAATGTAACAACTCTGCTATGCACTTTATTAAACTCGATAAATTAATAAAAAGATATAACATGTGAATGAGCTTACTTTTGCAGAGAGTGTTAGAGAAAATGAATAAAACAGGTGTACGGTACAAACCGGGCACAATGGCAGAGGAGAAAAAAAATCTGTATGGACAGAATAGTGAGTCCAGGTATGAAAACAAGTATCCTCAAAAAGAATTTCAGTATGATGACAAACACACACCTAATGGCCGAAATGGCAGTGGGCATTATGATTTGGATTCTGAAGAAGGTGATTCATTCAAATTCAGTACTGGTCACTTGAGTAGGTTTAAAGATGAGAAGGAGGATCCTATAGAAGTCCCGGAGCAGTCAGAAAAAAAAGAAGCATCATCTCTAAAAACCGATGAAATAGAAGCTACAAGATGGCAAGTCCCTCAAAATGAGCAAGAAGTGCCACAGGCCTTGTCAGATGGTAATAGCGAGGTAGAAGAGAAGAAGGTGGTGATTCCAGCGAAGTGAAAGCGGTGTGGGTCAAAGTACACGAAATCTCCTTATGTTAAAAAGACTCCGAGAAAATGTGCGAAACGTTCCGCGAAAACGAGTAAGTTAAACATGCTATGAATATATTATTGGAAATTGTGTAGTATAAATTTGTACTTTAACTTTATTGACTTGTGTTGTAGAACTGTTTAATGAAACAACCCCTCAATTTGATCATTCTGTGGATGATATGGTGCGTGCCGCTGTGCAATACGTGAAAGCGTACGAGCACTCACCAAAACATAAGAATCATGAAATATTCAACAACGGTAAAGATGAAGGACTTTCTGCGGACCGAGTTTGCCAGATACTTAACCATGCATGGATATCCGGTGATGTATGTATTTTTATTGTCATGCTTATGTCATGCGTTAAGTATGTTGCATCCATCTTAAATTTACTCATTTATTTTAGATAATTGACGCTTATGCAACGTACATATCGGATTCAAGTCTCGTCAAAGACAGGTATATTGTACCCACATATAGATCTTACTGGTTATTGAACACTCGGTCAAAGTCAGTAAGACGAGGGAAGTCGGTAGACGATCCAGAAGGTTTAGCACATGCAAATGAACCTCTCAACAGATGCATAACAGAATATTTTGCAAAACCGAAGGTACCGTTTGTATTGCAGAATTGTATTTTCATTACTATCTTATGTGAAAACCGAGCTTACTAACAATATTTAAGTTATGAAATAGTCTTATTTTGCGTTAAATAAGGATAAAAACCATTGGATTACATGTGTTTTGCACACTAGAAAGAAAGAGTTCCAAATTCTTGATTCTTTGAGGGGGAAATAAATATCTCTGAAGCTACCAGGAAATTCGTTGAAAATTTTGTAAGTTGCGTATTCATGTGTGTACAATTAACCATATAATTTGTTTACCGTATGTAGTCAACGTGTTCATATTTTTTGTCAGAGAGAGCAACTTGCAGGAGATATTGAAGATGCAAATGACAGTGCTATTATGTCGTTCCCGGATGTGTCCGCATGGCCTATAGTCCCTTACGACATGCCTCAACAAGAAGATGGGTGAGTTACATGTACCATGTGCTTTTGAAATATATTAATTGGTCAAGTGCTATCTTACTTAACGTGCTTTCAAAATTGCACTTATGTTTTTTAACACAGGAACTCATGTGGACTGTTCGTTCTTCGCTGTTTTCAATACTGGGACGGAGAAAAATTTATTACTCCTATTTCTCAGATGGGTACATTTTAAGTATGAAAAATTAGTACATTATATTATATATAAGTGATGAAAATAATATTATTTTTATTACTTTTCAGGAATCTATTGATAGTTCGAGAGAAAGAATGATAGCTGGAATTATTATGTCCCCCGAAAATAAGCTTACAAAAGTGAAGAACAAAGTAATTCGACTTGCGAAGAAGAAACAAAAATAAAAAGATCATACGACAATTCGACGTGATTGTCGAAATATTATTTAGTCATGACTGAGAATTGTGTGTGGATGCTTTATTTTTTTATGTGAGTTTCAAATATTTTTAGCATGTCAAGTTTATATTACCTGGCAAATTTATTAAAAATACATTTTATCATTTCTTATTTTACTATTTTATTTATAATTTATGTTCAATGAGTGTTCTCGCAAATATACGATTTGTGGTTTTAAAATACTCTGACGATATATGATGACGATACCTCATAGGCGAGCGCCGCCCGCGCCGCACGTTTGGCGCTACATGGCGCACGTGGGCCGCGTCATCTGTCAGCGGGCGCGCGCCGCGCGTCGCCCCAGGGTTGGCCGTTGCCGGCACTGAGGTTGATTCTACCTCGTCCCGCGTGCGCCCCTCTGCGCGCGAGGGCGGCGTCAGCCTCGGGATCGCCCCCGCGGCACCTACTGGCGGCTGTGCAGCGCCTCGGGATCGCCGTCCGCAGGGCGTCTGTTAACGTAACTTTTTTATAATTAAAGCAACCGGCGGCTGTGCAGCGCCTCTGATCGCCCAACATGCATGATTTATATACAAAATTATATATTGATACGAAAAAATATATAATACATATCATGTTAAATTTATATAACGCATATCATATTATAACGTAAAATTTGTATGTCGCATGTAATATTAAGAACAACGAGTATAGTGCTAACAAATATGACATAAGTAAACAGTGATTACAAGTCTTCCGTATCAATGTAACGAAACAAATATGTAAGTACTATTCCTTAAGACAACCAAATAAATCGTCAATTGTAATCAAAAGTTGTTCTTTTTATTCAAACATTTCTTTGCTATGATTATCATGCCATGTTTCTGCATAGAAAGATTATAATATACGTCAAAAATTTGTAAAGTATTAACTAAACAAGAAAAGAACGTTAATGAAATGGTGTGCACATACTTTGGATTCTGAGGACAATTGTTTTTGAAATGACCATTTCCTTTGCATAAACCGCATAGATGTATAGGCTTCTCATCAAAACCTTTGGATCTACCGTTTGTAGTCACGCCAGGTTCCTTACCACGGCCTTTGTTATTCTGCCCTTTTGGTGCTCCTTTTGTATTGATTTTTTCTGGATCACCAACAAAAACATGATTTTGATTCGGCACAAAAGCATCATCATGTGCAACTGTATGCTATCTCACGTAATCTTCCTCCTGAATATCCTTATTTGCTATCACATCCTCCAGAGCAGCCTTCAGTTTATCAAATAGAAATGGTTTATGACATGCCGCATGATTTGCTTCCGCAGACAAAATAGTCAACTCACTGTACTTAGTTCTCTCCTCAGTACCTGCCCATCCCCATGCGAAGAGATCGCTAGTGCGTTTCACGGGCAGTCCACCTCTAGCATTCTTGCTGAATCTTCACAGCACTAAGCACCTAGGTAAGTCCTGCACGTTCAACCTGGCTAAAACATAAAGAACATGCTTGCATGGAAGACCTTTACGTTTCATACTATCACAACTGCACTTCACTGTTTCTTCTGAATTACTAGGTGTATAGTCCACTTTGAATCTCAGTTGCCTGTTATTTTTCCATGCCACTATGAATCTCCTACTGACGGCTCCACTCAGTCTATCTATGATCTCAAGATCCGCTGCCTTCTTCATTTCTTTCTGCAAGAGGTAAAAGTTCACCGCAGTGAAGTCACGGGCAGCGGCTTTTTCAATGCATTTGAAGTCGTCTAGTACTGCTATAGGGAGTGTCTGTGTGGACAGGCAGTCGTCATGTGACTCGTTCTCACGGAGCCGAACAATGCAGTTCTCATAATGCACAACCATATCAACAATTGTCATGCCAGAGTCAAGATGCATATGAAGGCAAGAGTTCAGACTCTCGCTCCTCTGGTTACTCCGCATACCAAGGAAGAACCCACCGGTCAGATATGACGCAGCCCATAGCCTTTTCTTCCGGTACATCCTACGCAACCATGTTTCAGTTTTCTCCGACTCCCTTTAGCTCTAAAAGCTGCCCATCTCGCCTCAAACTCATCATGTGTAGTGGCATAATAAATAAGAGACCTGAACTCCTTAAGGGACTTGTGGTGGAGGTGTTTCTACATGTTTTTCTCAATATGCCACGAACATAGTCGATGCCACACGTCAGTAAGGACCTTCCTGACGGCCCTTATCATGGCTGCGTCTCCGTCAGTAATTACAGACCTCGGCTTCTTTTGACAATGAGCTCTTAAGAAGGTATGCAACACCCAAACGTATGTATCCTCCATCTCATCTGACACAACTGCACAACCGAACACAGTGGTGCAATGATGATTGTTTAGACCAACAAAAGGTATGAATGGCATTCCGTACCTATTCATCTTGTAAGTGCTGTCGAACACGATTACATCACCAAAGTCAAGGTAATCCCGACGTGACTGAGAATCACACCAGGACATGTTCTTCAGCTTTCCTTCTGCGTCGACAGTGTGCTCAAAGAAAAAAGTCTGGATCCCTTGTCTTTCTCGTCATCATGATACCAATTGCAGTGTCCGCATCACCCTTTGCTAGCAACTTCATTTTCTCCCTATAACACATGTTATAAAGTTTCCTCCTCCCGAAACCAGCCAGTGCATATGATCCATACCTACTAACGAAGTTGTCATAAATCCAATGTTTTTTGAGCCCAGCATCTGCCATTGCTAAGATCTCGAGCTTCTGGTATTCCTTTATCTGATTATGAGATCGAAGATATATAACTTCATCTGGTCTAGCAAGAGTGAGACTATGATCATCACTGAAACTGCTGACATACCAAATGGAGCGCTCTCTGTCAACCTTCACAGTTAGATGGGCCTCACAATAGCACCGAGTCTCCGCTCTCAGCCTGCGCTTCTTCCCTTCCATGGTACAAAACTTGGCCTGTCGTTTCCCAGACCTTGAACAGAGAAACCTCCTCAACCGCCTACGTGCGTCGATACCCTTACTATATTTCAAGTTGTCCCTCCTAATGCTGAAGCCTCGCTTTTTCGCATAGTCGTTATAGAAATCATATGCTTCCTCGTCTGTCCTGAACGTCGTGGACATCACCGTCCAATGCCTGTCCAGTGATTCTTGCTGGTATTCATCGTACCCAATATCAAAATTGCACTCATCACCATCGGCATCATCGTCGTTTTCACACGTGTCACCATCCTCGTCCTGAAAAAAAATACAATGAACGGTATATGTCAGTAAGTAGTTGTATAAGGACTATCATATGTATTCACTTTCCACTACTTATTTTGCTCGAGCTGTCATTATAAGATGCATCGATATCATTTTCGTCATTGGCATCATCGGAAAAATTCCACTGATAGTACCCTTCCACTTCCATCTGTGCAAATTGTAAATATGATATGTAAGACTTGATGCGTATTTAATTTCACTTTAAAATAACCTACATAATTCTAAACCTACATGGCTTCTGCTTTCAGCATATGAATCATCTACATCCATATCCTCATTGTCATCATCCCCTCCTATCTGTTCACAGTCAAACATGTTATTGTCATCGCAGATGCTTGTATTTAATATGGTTGAGAACATGCAGACCACTTACATTGCCACTGTAAGACTCATCTAAACTCATATAATTTTCGCCGTCATGTTCGTCTTCATCCAATGACAATGATCCGTCCTCGCTACCGCCATCATCACCATCATATCCTATTTCAGCCTCAATCTATACACGTTCATATATAATCAAATATCCATTCAAACATCACGTAACATCTTTTCAATTCAAATCCGTTCTTAAATTACTATGCCAGCGCCTCGCGTACCTCGTTGCCTTCGTCAGACATGAGGTGGTTGTCCCCGGATACGAGCTGCCAGCGGCGGAGGCGTCTGCCCGACCGAGGCGGTTGTCGGCGTAGCGCACAGCGCGTGCGTTTTTTTTTCGTCGGCCAGGTACTGCCGGAGATGGCGGCTGCGGCGGCGGCGCGAGAGGAGGCGGGTGAGGCGTCTTGAAGATAGGGTTCGCCGATCGTTTTTTTTTAATCACTCGGGCGTACGCAGCGGACGCGGGCGGGGCGTGCATGCGGGACGTGGGCTACGGGCGCCCGTGCATGCGGACGTGGGCCCGTATGCGACAGCGCCGTACGGCGACGCGGGCACGCCTACGGCGGGCGGGTATTTTTATACGGCCGTTTTAGGGAGGGGGGGGGGGGGGGCTGTACCGAAGACCACCTCAACACATCTGCGTAAAGTCGCACCCTCATCTTGCCGATGGGCCAACCTCGGACATCGGGGCACCAGTAGTACTCGCGATGCTCCCTATGACGCTACTGTCCTCACGAGCTTCCTCCAGCGCAAGGCTCTCTTTCAGCTGCGCTACCACGGCGACCATTGTCGGCCTGCGAACTGCAGCATCCGCCGTGCACGCCATGGCGGTGTCGACAAGTTTCCACATGGAGTTGACATCATATTCACCTCTAAGATGGGCATCAGCCACAGTGGTAACGTTGCCGGTGGCAATCTTCTGCTTCACACGCTGAACAATGTGGCCATGGCCCGGCAATACTGGAGGCTCACCGGTGGCCACCTCAAGTAGAACAACACCGAAGCTATACACATCGCTGCTCTCACTGAGCCATCCAGTGTGATAGTACCTAAAATACAGTAGGTAAGCCACATCTTAGTAAACCTAATTTGGATTAAGCGACAATGCCATATATGAGATACACGTACAAAAGTATATCATAGTATAGAAAGAGACATACTCGGGGTCCATGTAACCTGCTGTCCCAGCCGCATTGGTTGGTATGTGGGTCTGCATGTCGCTAAGATAGGTCTTGCAAAGTCCAAAATCAGCTATTTTCGCCTGTAGGTTTTGACCTATGAGGATGTTGTTGGTTTTCACATCCCGGTGAATTATTGGCAAAGCTACATCCCTTGTGCAGATAATCCAAGCCTAGACATATCACAACAAGTCCTTCAATACTTGACTCAAAAGAAGAGCAGACCATCCGAGAACTATATATATCTTTCCACTAAACCATACCTTGTGCTGCTTCGAGCACAACTCGTACACGTGTCGCCCAACTCAAGGGTTCATCAGCACCATTTTTCCCTTTCATATATGAGCATGTAAGAGTTAGAGCAGAATTGTATGAACAGCTTTACATGTCAATGCTCATATATTTATGCAATATTTCTTTGTTTGCAATTCCATATCTCATAGAGTCACCGTCTTATGTGTCGGAAAATTGATGCATTAAGGTTGTTACTTCATCAGCAAAACGGTTAGTGAAAAAAAACCTCACGAGAAGCGATATAAGCAAACATAAATTTAAAAGAATAGATGTTACTGACGATTGCAGGCACTTTAAAGAAACAGATGTGGACACCCTCAAACTAGAGTATTTTAGATATACGCATTAAAGGCACTCAAGATCACTTTTTTTTTACTGACGATTGCATGCTTTCAAGTTCAAACAATGCACATATATTTTTTATGAAATTTTAAGACAACCGCAAATTTGTTATCACTTAATTAGGTTTGCGAACGGACAAACCTCTTAGATGATCACAAAGATTTCCCTGGGACATGTACTCATAAACCAGTGCTAAATGCTCCTTCTCCCAGCAGTAACCAACCAAAGAAACTAGATTCCTGTGATGCACCTTTGTCAAGCTATTGACCTATGTAAAGAGACATAGCACAGAGGGAAAATATCTTAATTTGCATGTAAGCTCACTCTGATAGTAAGTAGTGACTCGCCGAACTTACATTTCAAATTGAAAATTTTATGAACTAGGGGAGAAAGTACCTCCGCTAAGAACTCGTCAAGCCCATGCGATGATGATTCAGAACGCATCTTGACAGCAACCTCAGTATTGTCTTCTAAACGGCCGTAGTACACAAGCCCAAAACCTCCTTTCCCAATGGACCTTTGGAATTTATTTGTAAACTTCTCCAGATCCTTGTATGTGAATCGTCGATTCTCGGTATTTTGCAGGTGACCACCCTGACTTTTTGTACTTCTGAGGGCACTCTCAAGTTCTTGCTCTCTAGGAGAATCCTGTACAGAAACTGGATGCACAAATGTCAGTTACATTACAGAAAGATTGAATATAGTAAACCTTAACAATCAATGGATGTATTAATCACGTGTTATTAAAAGAAAAGAGCAACACACATTTAGGCTTTTTCTTCCCTCTCCAGATCAAATACGAAAGAACAAGTACAACCACTACCACCAAGGGAACCACTACCGAAATAGAAATTATAGCTATTCTATTTTGTGATGGAGTCGAACTTATTGTTTTGTTGCACATATCTTCACCGGACTCGTATCTGAAACAATGAAAGTACATTAGACAACCAATTGAGTGTTACTTTAGCACAACAAGCAATCTTGAATAGTTAGTTGCCTAAAGATCACAGAAGATATGCATTCAAGTACAATTCGAATGCATATTCACATAAAATGGAACCTTGGGACGGAAACCCAAACCTGAAAACGAGCGATCCTGCATTCCTTTTACAAAGGGAATATGGAATTGGTCCGCTCAGATTGTTGCCAGACAAATCTCTGTAGAAAGTGACACGTACTAGTTTAGATACTCAATGACGTTCATAGCTTTGTAACAATTGCAACAGAATCTATCCAAAATGCCAAATAGAAGTCCTCTCAAATGGATCATGTTGGTTTACTACACTCATCACTACAGATAGAAGGGGCTCCCCATTCATGTCAAATGGAAATGTCAGATAGGAGTATTATGGATTGTCAGAAGAACTACAAAAGGCAAGTATTGTGCAATTTTATTCACTTCCCCACCATCCACTAATTATCTGTCAAGATGGAGTGCTTTGTAATGGGAACATGTTGGTTAGGAAGAAGTCGATAACCTTTTGTAACAGATTCGTATATACATAGTTATACTCATTCTCTGATACTTACAGAAATCGGAGTTCTGTGAGCAATGTGAAGTTATCAGATACCAATCCACTCATGTTGTTGTTGGACAGATCACTGCATGAAAATTAACAATCCAACATATCAGGAAAAGGCTACATATTAGCACACACAACATGAGAGACCACCGAAATAATACTTACAGAGATATTATCCTCGTAGTGTTATCAGTTACATCACTACACTTCACGCCATTCCATCGGTATTTGTCCGGAAAACACGGATCACCCATCCAATTTTTCCTTACTCCATACTCGAGTTTGATAGCCATCATTGCGTCAACTACATCCAAAGTAGAAAAAGGAGTAAAAGTTTGATCATCCTCGTGAAGAACTTGTTTGATCACTGAATACAAACGAGCAATTTGACAATGGTTCGTCAGGCCAACTGCATCCAGATTTTGTTTTATTTTGCAAAATCCGGACATATGAATCAGAAAAGTACTACAGGCTTAGAACATCTGATTCGCAAGCGGCTGCCTCGGCTTAGAACATCTGATTCGCAAGCGCCTGCTTCTTTCAAACGTATGTTATGATATCTCATTATTCTGAAAAAAACGGTGACGCTAAGAAAATTCCTTGCAAATCTTTCCTTCAGATCCTATCATTTATCTAATTGTTTTCTAGTAATTTCCCTCTTTTCTAACAAAGCCTTTAGTCTCAAACAAGTTAGGGTAGACTAGAGCTGAAATCCATAAGATCTCGCAACCAACTCATAATTCTGACACATGGATAGCAAGCTTCCACACACCCCTTATCCATGACTAGTTCTTTGGTGATACTATAGTCCTTCAGATCTCTCTTTACGGACTCCCCCCATGTCAAGTTTGGTCTACCCCTACCTCTCTTGACATTTTCAGCACGTTTTAGCGGTCTGTTATGCACTGGAACTTCTGAAGGCAAGTGCTGGATATGCCCAAACCATCTCAGACGATGTTTGACAAGCTTCTATTCAAACGGTGCCACCCCAAGTCTATCCCGTAAATCATCATTCCGGGCCCGGCCTTTCTTGTGTGGCCACATATCCATCTCAACATGCGCATATCTGCTACACCTAACTGTTGAACATGCTGTCTTTTAGTCGGCCAACACTCATCGCCATACAACATTGCAGGTCGAATCAACTAATCATAAACTGCCCTAAATATAATGTTCTATACACTGACACAATTAAAAAAAGACTTCACTTCTTAACTGTTTATATCTACATGTTAATAAAAGCTATATACACATATTATTGCGAAGAAAATTAGCAATGATAAAGTTTAAAAAGGTGAAAAGGTAGAGCTTTATATGTTCACAAAACGGAACTTCTGAAGGCAAGTGCTGGATATGCCCAAACCATCTCAGACGATGTTTGACAAGCTTCTATTCAAACGGTGCCACCCCAAGTCTATCCCGTAAATCATCATTCCGGGCCCGGCCTTTCTTGTGTGGCCACATATCCATCTCAACATGCGCATATCTGCTACACCTAACTGTTGAACATGCTGTCTTTTAGTCGGCCAACACTCATCGCCATACAACATTGCAGGTCGAATCAACTAATCATAAACTGCCCTAAATATAATGTTCTATACACTGACACAATTAAAAAAAGACTTCACTTCTTAACTGTTTATATCTACATGTTAATAAAAGCTATATACACATATTATTGCGAAGAAAATTAGCAATGATAAAGTTTAAAAAGGTGAAAAGGTAGAGCTTTATATGTTCACAAAACGGAAACTTCTGAAGGCAAGTGCTGGATATGCCCAAACCATCTCAGACGATGTTTGACAAGCTTCTATTCAAACGGTGCCACCCCAAGTCTATCCCGTAAATCATCATTCCGGGCCCGGCCTTTCTTGTGTGGCCACATATCCATCTCAACATGCGCATATCTGCTACACCTAACTGTTGAACATGCTGTCTTTTAGTCGGCCAACACTCATCGCCATACAACATTAACGCCCCCCCCCCCCCCTATCAATAATGTCTACAATGACGGTAAATGAGTTGAGTAGGGAAATAGATAGAGAGGGAGAGTCATCTCACAGTCTTCCGAGAACGTCCTAGGAGTATTGTGGGGGATGCGCAGGTAGCCCTCGTATGCATTGAGCATCGGAGGCAACATGGATGTATTGGTGGCTGCAAGAGTGATATTGTACTGGCCGTCTGTAGTCTTATACCATTCAGTACTACGCACATGATCAGCGACCAGGTACGGGGTACTGTAATTCGGATACCCCTTGTCGCTGTTAATGTAGATGTCGAATAACCGGAGCTGGGTGTTTTGAATGTCGGCGAAGTGCAGGATGAACTTAAACTCGGATGATGTTTTGTATGCCCATGTATTGACGTGTAGCACTGTGTCATTGTTGATAGGAGCGACGACTGTCTGAAGAACGGGGATGGGTACCATGAAGTCGTCATCCTGCTTGATGGTCTTTTCGGTGGAAAGTTTTGCCCACGACGACATGGTTCTCGAACCCCAGTAGCGGTCGTATGGATCGTCAGGAAACCTTCATGCAAAGATGATAATCCATCATTGAGGCAATAAAGTGATTAGGGCTGGATTAACGAGCTACTCGGCTCGTTCGGCTCATATTGTTAAGCTCGTTATCAATAAGCTTGTTAATATTAACGAGCTGAAACCTCTGTTCAGCTCGGTTCGTTATGAGCTCGTTATGCTCGCGAGCTTTCACGAGTACTCGTTAAGGTACAGACAACACAGTACATAGAAGAATCTTGTGATCCCATCAGAAATTCACAATGGCATAAATTTGACAATTACATTCTAGTTGTAACAACTAACAACACTAGTACGCAACAGCAACAACACACAAGTCTGGTGGCTGGTGCACCTTTGCATCATTTGAATTTAAAAAATAATAGCAACACGCTACAGCCAAATTGCCAAACCCCAAACACAGAAGGTTTCCATCACAAATTCACAATAGCATAAATTAATAAAAGGACGTTGGAGTCAAAACGGTAGCATAGCAAGACTACTATGCAGCAGCAACACCACTCGAGTCTGGTCCATTACAAAAGCATAAAGTAGCAACACTAGCAGTCTAGTACGCAGCAGCAAACACCAACAAGTCTGGTGCACCTTTCAGTTTGCATAATTTAATAAATTTTAAAGATAGTAGCAACACGCTACAGGCAGTAGTGAATGAACATTCCAGGAGCCCTTCCACCTTGCTGCGTATGATGCCTTCATGAACTTGCAGAGTTTTCCTACATGCAAATTTTGAAACAAAGAAAATAAACTTTCAGGTTTCTCTTACAGTAGTGTAGTAGACCTTAAATAGGAGAAGGTTTAATAGACAAAATGGGCATTGCAATATAAATAGTACAAGAGAAAGAAAACAAAGTTGCAAAATAAAAACTACAAGTCTCGGCCAGTAGCCAAGCACCAACCTGCTAGTTGCTTTCCACAATAGATTCAGGAAATGGAATGAACTCAACATCATCATCAATGTCATCTTCCTACAAAGGGAAATGTAGTTTCAGTTAGGCAGTCCATTTAGAAATAGTATGTCAAAGCTTATAAGTAGTAGACAACAAAGAGCAACTAATATTACCACTATGGTTGTAGGCCTAATGTGGTTTTCTTTTGATCCTTTGATGAAGCTAGAAGCACAAACAAGTGCCTCAACCATGCTTGGGAGTAGAGAACTACGGTAGTCATCGAGAACTCTACCTCCTGTAGAGAATGTTGACTCTGATGAAACACTAGTAGCTGGTATAGTCAAGAACTTCTTTGCCATTTTTTCCACAATAGGATATCTATGAGCATTCAACCTCCACCAGTCAAGTAATGTGAAACTTGGATCATTAATGGGATGAGTCTTGTCTTCAAGATAAGTAGTCAATTCAGATTTGCATGGCTCCGAATTTGTCTCCTCGAGAAAGGATTGAAACCCACTCGACAATGTGGTCATAGATGTAGATGCTTGCCTACTTGAAATTGAACTCTGCTCATTGGTGTTAGAAGCCTCATGCTGACGATTTTCCATCTCATATGTGGCATACAGATCAAAGAACTCTGTTTTGATATCTTCCATCTCACTACTACCCCCCTCTTTACCATACATTTTCTTAAAAAAATAGTCCACAAGTTTCATCTTAAATCTCGGATCAAGAATGGTGGCAATCACCATAACATTGTTCTTTACCTTTTTTTATCTTTCCGATTTTTGTTTTCTGGCACAACAGTGCTATCCCAATACTTATCAAACTTATTAAGCATGGCTTCCCCCATCATTTTCAAATTGTCATCTCCGGACATAGCATGCTCTACTATAGCAATCTTAACATTCATGATGTATGGATAAAAAATGTTGGTAGTGGGGTAAGTAGATCCTGATAGTATAGTAGTTACCTCAGCAAATGATTTCAAGATGGGTTGAATTCTGCCATATAGTACCCAATCTTCATCATCGGGCTGCCATTCATAATTAGGATCTGATTGTGCATACTCATGGAAAGCTTCCTTATACAAAGTGCGCGATTTTCAAATTTGTGCAAATTTTCCTTATACTCATGGAATTTTTTTATTATCTTTCTGTTTTCTCCGGTTTTACTTATTCTCTTCTTTCTTTATTTTATTTTGATTCTTTTTTACTCTTCTCCAATTTTTCATTCCTTTTAGCATTTTGTTTCTTTGTTTTTATTTTCTTTCTAATTTTGGTTTATTTATTCTTTTGGTTATTATTCTACATTTTTGTATATGTCAAAAAAAAATCTCTAATACACGTCTAACATTTTTCAATAAAAAGTATACATTTTTCTAATACATGATCGACAAAAATTCTATACACATTTAACACTTTCCAAATGATTGACCGACATTTTTATAAATACTTGTTCAACATTCTTTCAAATGCTTGATTCACATTTTTTATATACATGATAAGAAAATCATCATTTTTAGTACATGGTCAACATTTTTTCCATACACATTTAACATTGTTCAAATGCTTGATCAATATTTTTCAAATACTTGTTCAATATTTTTTTCCAATCCTTCATTAACATTTTTATATACATGATCAAAACATTTGATCATTTTTTAACATGTTCAACATTTTTTTCTTTAGCCATTTAACATTTTTGAAATGCTTGATCAACATTTTTCAAATACTTGTTTAATATTTTTTCAGATGTTGATTAACATTTTAAAATATATGATCAGAAAATTTCATCATTTCTTTAATACATGGTCAATATTTTTTATAGACATTTAATATTTTTCAAATGCTTGATTAAAAAATTTCAAATACTTGTTCAACATTCTTTTCCAAATGCTTGACTAACATATTTATATACATGATAAAAAAGTCATCATGTTTTGTAATATATGAGTAACATTTTTCTATAAACATTTAACAATTTTCAAATGCTTGATCAACATTTTTGAAATACTTGTTCAATTTTTTTTTCAAATTCCTGATTAAAAAAATACATGATCAACATTTTATACATATGTTTTATACATTTTTTGTATACGTGATAAATATGATTTCGTATAATTTTGATTTATTATTTTGGTATAAATCTATTAGGAATAAGCATACATAGTTATGATTGGTTTACATTAACACCTAAATGATTACATAAAATAAAACCTTCATGAAATGAATGTTTTTACTTTTATGTTTTATTTGGGAACCCCTTGAACGCCTTCTCAAAGGGTTCTCAAAAATTTGAGGTAGATCTAATCATATACTTGATTTAATATATTTCTCGAAATAGCTCAATCCTTTTTTTGCTAAGACAACATAAAAATATGCCGCTGACATGAGTAAACCTAAAGCAACAGTAGTATTTATATCATTCGTGGGCACTGCTAATTCTGCATGGGGTAACTCTATAATTTTCGAAGGTAAAAGAGCATAGTTCCAATAAAGGGAACCCAGGGACCATATTCGAAACAAAAATAAAAAGGAACATAGTTCCAATAAAGGGAACCCGGGGACCATATTCTTCTCCAATTCGAGTTTTGCTCAAGTCTCGAATAAATTCAATGACATATTCAAAAATATTCCGACTGTCGGTCGGGATGGTTTGTGGATTCCTCTATACACATTCAACATTTTCCAAATGATTGGTCAACATTTTTTCAAATTTTTTATAGATGGTTTTTTGTAATATATTAGAATATTTTAAAGTATATAGAAAAGGAAAAAACAAAACAAAAAACAAAAAAACAAAAAGGAGGTTGTTGCATCCCGTGCTCCTGGGCCGACCCACTAGGTCTCCCCTTCAGCGAGGATTCCTGCCCCACTGCCCCACTCGGTCAACCAGGAGGTCGCAGGTTCGACAACCAGCCGGGCGCCCTCCAACCATGCTTCTAACAGACTAACACAACGTCATCCACCCCTATAAAAAACACAATGTCATCCCATAAAATGGAATCTGTTCTTGCTCACAATAAAATTAAATTGAGTCTCTATGGTCTGAGTGAGCTTTCTTCTGCGCCACCCAATCGATGACCACATCTATCGGTTCGGTCCCGTGTCACTCCTACGAGCAACCCAGACAACCCTAACACTGCCACCCCTCCCCATCCATCTCCTTCCTCCATCCTGTCGCCGCCGGGCAAAATCCATGTGACTATGGCGGCGGCGAGGCGTCTCCTCCCGCTCGTGTGTCTCTCGGGGTCGTAGGGCTCTCTAGCGTGTGGGGGTGCGATGCTCCGGTCCCCAGCGGTGGCGTGGCAGGTTGGTGCAGGTGTGTGGACGTGACCACGTTGCAGTTGCATCGTGGAGGCATGGGTGGAACGACTCGTGCGGGGATGCTCGGCTAGTGGCAGATCTGGCTGCGGCTGCTGCTCCTGGCCATGGTGGTGCACATTGCTCCCTTCCTGGACGGTGTGCAGAGATGGACAACAATGGGCAGGTCTGGCTCCTGGGGCTTGGGCGCCTCTCGTGTGGTGCTGGTGTGGCGGTTCCTTGCAGCGTCAGCGGGGCTCCTCTTGTGGTGTTTGCTGTCAGATAGGAGATGGGGGTGCTCTGGTAGCCGACTTTAGTCGACGTTGGAATGGATCCCCGGTGGATCTACTCCCTGCCTCGTGACCCATCCCGGCTATGGCGGTCTGGGTCATCCGGGTGGCAATAGGGCGGCGCGGTGGTGTAATTCGTGTCGACGGCGTGCGAGAGTGGCCTGGTGTGGGCTGGCTTTGGCGGGCGGCACGGATCTGGTCCATGGTGATGGACGACCTCCGGCGGCATGCAAGTATAGGGGGGCCAACTTGGCCCGCACTGGTGCAAGCCTCCCGTTGTGCTCTCCTTACTTGCTACTCATTTGAGGCTTCGGTTCGAGTCGGACTCCCCTTACGTTGTTGTGCCATTGGTCGAATCGGCCCCGATGGCCACGGGCGTGGCGGTGTGCGAGCTCGCTTAAGCTTGCTCGGCGTTTGCCGTCGGCAGCCATTGGATTGTGTATCCTGATCCATTGAGAGTGGCTGGGGAGCAGGTGTGGACGCTTCCTACCATGGAGGCATTGACTCAAGACTCGATGGTTGATGCGAGTCTGGGTTCGGAAGAAGATGCCTTTCGCTCTTCCTTCTATGGTTAGTGCGTTGCGGTGTGGACAGTTGGTGGTGTCTTGGGACATGGATGTCGGTGTAGCGGCCCGGATGGCGGTGTCCGCATGGTTGGCTGTCTGGTGGGCATCATGACGGCGGTAGTGGCTATATGTCTAGGTCGTCTGGGACAGCGAGGGGTGTAATGACAGATGGCTTGGGCTCACTCTCTATTGTTGGAAGTGGAGACGCCTAGATTTGGATCTAGAGGCTTGTGCTCGTTGCGGTTGTCCTGGCTGCTTTGTTGAGGCATGGGCAAGTTGTGGAGCAAAAGCTCCACGCTTTGGTGCCGCCGCCGACGACACTAGTAGGTGCCGCTATCCTCTTGATGATGTTGTGTAGCGCGGCGACACTTAGCATACTTCCCACTCTTGAGGGTGTTGTTGTGGAGCGTAGGTGTCCTATTACGTGTCATGGAGTTGAGTTCAGGCCTACCTATGTTATTTTTTAGGTAACATAGTCACGTGCGTTTATGTAGTCTGATGATTCATGGATCGACTTTGTACAAGGGCTAGCTCACTATATTATATTCATTATATCGTGTATCTTGATGTATGTTTTATGTATAAAGAGGGACGAAAGGCTGTTCCAAAGACAAAACTATCATGTTGTCACATTCAAGGAATGAAATGTCACAACAAGAGGATGGGAAGTGGATACTTTAGCTAAAATATGAATTTTACACACAATGAGTAAATGTTTGAAAACTACTAGTAGTGGTTGTCCCCACATGTGACGGGTTCCTAGCTACGATCTCCATACAAAATTGGACGATCCCGCCTTAGAGGCAAGATCCTCAGTCATAGAGAATTTAACAATCTCAGAGTATCCCATATCAGAGTGGGCACTCAATTGCTACCTCAGACTTTGAAGGTAGTGTGGCTTATGGAATTTTAGAGTTCTACAGTATTTTCGCATCATGAGATGTGGTTAAAACTTGAGATGCAAAATGTGGAACTAGCTACGTGCGATAAGAACTCCGAAAAATCATGATATAACTTTCAATTCGATCATGAATCTCATAATTATTATCTCAATCTTGATCTGATGTACTCCATCCGTTCCGAAATAATTGTCATGATTTTAGTTCAATAAAACAAAATCACACCGTTTGCTGAAAGGAAAATCCAATGCATGCGTGTGTTTACTGATGCATGGCATACTCAGGCGCGGAGGTAAACGATTTCCGTGTATAGTTGCCTTGTTCCAAAATATTTGAAATTTAGGGTTTTTCATAAGTCAAGCTTCCATAAGTTTGACCAAATTTGTTGAAAAAACTACTAATATCCAAATCATCAAATGCACAACTCCAAAAAATCATGATATAACTTTCAATTCGATCACGATTCTCATAATTATCATCTCAATCTATTTGATCTAATGTTCTCCCTCGTTCCGAAATACTTGTCGTGGTTTTAGTTCAATAATAAAATCATACCGCCTGCTGAAAATCCAATGCATGCGTGTGTTTACCGATGCATGGCATTCTCAGGCGCGGAGGTAAACTATTTCCGAATATAGTCGCCCCGTACCAAAATAATTGAAATTTAGGTTTTTCATAAGTCAAGCTTCCTTAAATTTGGCCAAATTTGTTGAAAAAACTACTAATATTCAAATCATCAAATGTACAATATGAAAACATACTTTATCATAATGTTGAATCTAATGAAACTAATTTAATGTTGTAGATGTTGATTCTTATAAACTTGGTCAAATATAACGAAACTGTTGAAAAAAAAGGGAAACATATAACTGGCTAGCGGGATAAATTTAGGTGGTTGTGGGTATCCCCATCCAACTGGCTAGGGATAGCCATATTTTATGTTTGGTAGAAAGAATGAGAAATGACTATAGATAGCCAACCTTGTGTTCGGTTGAAAGGATAAGAGATGGATAGACTTGTTGACATGACCTCTTTCTCATGAGGTGGTGAGATTATCCTCTGATGAAGATGCACTTTCTACTACTATGAACCACTGGGGATATTTAAACCCAGATTATACACCTTGTTCTTAACAACTACTTTGAGCAAAAACAAAATGATGCCAAAAAAGATCTCAATTACACAATTTGGACGCGGCAGTAGGATACAGTCACGCATGCCACTGAACCCGTCGCTTGCATTCATATTCTGGAATTATTTCTTCAGTTCCTGATGGCGGTTTGACATCTGTGTGCCAGCATCAAACGAGCAGAACATGCCCTTGCAATTAAATGAGAAAGAGGATTAACACTAATACAACCGGTCGGCGCAGAGCAGACACACCCAGCCGGCGCAGAGCAGGCACACCACACAAGCACACCGGCCGGGGAGAGGAGTCTGGTGCCGCCGGCTGCCCTGCTCCGTACCTCCGCGGCCGCATCTTGATCTACGGACGCTGTTGGGGAGAAAAACCATTGGAGGTAGGGCAGCGCGCCGAGCGAAGGGCGGCTGCCCATATCCGCCACTTTTCGCCGGTTCCGCACATCCAGTTTTTGAGGGCATATTCGTGGAATCTGGCTATCCCCACCCACCTAAATCAATGAACCAAACACCTGCTATCCATCTAAAAACTGGCTATCCCTAGCCAATCGAGGGATAGCCCAGCAACCAAACGCACCCACAGTACCCCTACGTAGCATCAGAAAACCAGAGTTTCATACTACATACCTGGTAAAGTTCCCCCTGTATTTATCCTTCCATACGTGGACATGGAGCCGTCGATGGTGAGGTCCGGGTAAAGCGAGGCACCGAGAGGCCTCAGCTCCAGCGTGTTGACGAACGGCGTACCGCCGCCGGTGTTCACCAGCAGACCGGCACCCAGCTCGCCCACGCGATGAAGATCGCCTCGGACCACCAGTACTGGGTGTCAGTCATGTTTCGGATCGTCATCCTATCCCAGTAGTTGGTGCCAAGGTGCAGGTCGAACACGGCTGGCTTGCCGTCGTAGTTCCCGTGGAAGAATACCATCCGGACAAGGTACTTGGCGCCGCTCTTGGTGGGGAGCGTGTAGCAGTTCCGTAGGCCGGACGGGAAACTCCTGAGCGTGCGGAGGTCCTCGAGTGACGCGCTAGGAGTATCGAACTCGGCGGCTACCCTGCGGTTTTCCCCGCCGTCGACGTACGGACCATCGGAGACGTAGGCGATATCTGTGTGGGTGTCCTTGCGCCCGCTGAATTTGGCATCCAGGCCGCAGTCGATGCTCAGGAAACCTGATTATTGATTGCACATATTCACACAGCCAGGAAGAAAAGAGTTAGAATACGATCAAAATCAGGCTATTTGAATTTGTAATAATGAAATATCTACAAGATGTTTGTGTTGCGGATATATGGATACGATCCATGTAATTGAGATGAAAAATCAACCTTCTTGCTGACATGAACTGCTGTGACTGCCAATACGAATGCCCCAAACAAAACCCACAACGACCTCATCGAGAGAGACGAAAGTACTCGGTTCATCAATGGCCTTGAGAACTAGGCCATGCCTCACGTATATATATTACGCACCAACTTAGGATGTGAGTTGTATACCTACGCTTCCATCAGCATTGCAAGTTGTATAACATAGAGCAGGCTATTCAAAACCACCGGCGACTACCAGATTAGGCTACATGTGCACACTCATTCATCTGCTACTCTTATTATATGTTGTCGTAGTTGTTTAGGCTACTTGTATTAAAAAAATGTTTAGGCTACTTGCAGTGAGGAGTACTGTATGACACTGCTGCATTATATCACCTCCGTAATGTAGTGAGGGGCATACAAGTATTTATTGTCATGCATGATAAATAATATTATTTTAATACCATAGGGTATCAATACTCAACACTCTCTCTTTCCATTTAATTACACTTAAATTACTTAACACTCCCACTACCAATGATCTTATATGTTTTGTATAGGTTGGATAGAGTTTTCACAGAAAAAAAGGGCAAAGGGCAACATACTACTAGTAATCAGATTTTCCATGGTTTATGGTTGCTAATCACTAAAAATTAAATACCCATCCGTAAAGAGAAAGTTAAAACATCTTATATTTATGAACCAAGAGAGTACTAATTAGCACAAATCCTAATAAATTAAGTACTGGATGTTGGGTTATCCCAGGCTCCATGTAAGACTAATTCACAACATGTAAATAGTCGAGTTAAATACACTGCAGGTGCTCTAATTTGTCCGGCACGGTTAGTTTGGTGTCTAAACTTGAAAAATACATAAATATGGTATTGTAACTTGTCCGGGTGTTCAAATACGGTGCATCTCGATCTATGCCACCGTATCGAGTGCCCGGTGGCAGATTGGGCGCTGTTTTTTACAGGAACGCCCCTAGACTTTAAGTAATTCTCGCAAAAAAAACTAACAAGTCGGTAGAGGGGGAATTTCAAGTAGGGGCATCCTAGTTGCCTAACAAAAGAGCGGACCAACAGGCCCCACTTCGGTTTGTGTTTATTGCTGTCTAGCAATTTATATGGAGAGGCCTCTTATTTGGACGATTCCACGTATGGCTCTACACATGTTTTCGGCCTGTTTTTTTTTTCAAGTATCGCTTTGTTTTCCTAGTGAAGTTTATGTTTAATTTTCATAATATATAAATTTTTCCATATTAAAATATAAAATGATTATCAATATGCATATTGTTTATTTTATATCTTTATTCTATTTTTATTATTGTGTACCTTGACGAGATAAACACGAACTCTTTCTAAAATTTATGTGGATTCAAAAGTTGAATGTATTTAAAAATTATTTTATGACTATGTATCTTCACTCAAGACCACAAGCACGCACAATTATTGTGTATCTTCATTGTGTTTTTAAAACTAGTCAATGTGTACGTGCAATGCACGTTAATTTCAAAGTATATTAAGTGCATGCGGATATTAGGTAGGATATTATTTGCGTGTTATTATGTGATTAACACTATTTTTGGCATGAAATTAACTGCACGCTAAACGTGTTGAGCGCTCGACATTGAAGTAGTCTAGGTCGTTGGATTGACATGATTTGATGGCCGAGATTAATTACATTTGCCCCTTTGGACCTTTTTATATTGGTATAGATATAGATACACAATTGTTAAAAATTGACAATTGTATTTAAAAAACTGTTCAGCGTGTATTAAAAATTATTGTGTAGCAATAGTAAATTCTAGAAATGTACTGACATGTTAAGCGTGTTTGTAGAAATGTAAGAATAATTTAACACAATTATTTTGTAATACATGTTCAACATTTTCTAAGTATACGGTGAGCATTTTCTAAAATAATATGAAAATGAACATGAACGCGTATTTCAAAGAATGCTCACTGTGTTTTTAATATACATTCAAATTTTTTAATCCACATAAATTTTAGAAAAAATTCATGTTTATCTCTTCAAAGTACACAATAATGAAAATAGAATAGAGATATAAAATTAGGCGTAGTTAAAATAGAGTTGCCGATCGGTTGGTCACCTATAGCCGATCTGAACGAGCTACAACTGTGTGGTTGCGCTTAGGGATGGCAGTTTTGCCCATGGCTATGGGTACCCGCAGGTACCATATCCGAAAACAATGGGTATGGGCAAGACTTGAAGGGATTTTCTACCCACGGGTAATGGGTGGGTATCCATACCCGCAAAATATATGGGTAGGGCATGGGTAAGAAATTGTGTCCATGGGTAACCCAGAAAAAATTAAAAAATGAAAATAACTCCTATAACATGTGGGGTTAACATCCAACTCATATGGTCCAACCCTAAATCTCGTATTCCTTAAACAAGTCATAGCTCATAGGCTCATAATCACCTGCTCGCCACTTCTCATACGTTCTATGTGACTCCTCAAAAAGATGAAATATCGACTTTTCGCTACCAGACTCTTGTCGAACACTCGGTCCAGCGATCCCCAATTCCCACCACCGCCTTGCACTATGCCGGCCTTCCACCAACCGCTGCTCATACTCCCCTGATGCCTCCAAGAGGCCACCCACTGGAGGAGGCCACATACGTACACTAGTAGAAAACAGGGCTTTGGTCCAGGCCGGGTCAGCCCATCAGTCCCGGTTCAGTCCAGAACCGGGACCAATGTGGGCATTGGTCCCGGTTCGTGAGCCCAGGGGGCCGGCCGGGCCACGTGGGCCATTGGTCCCGGTTCATCTGGACCTTTTGGTCCCGGTTGGTGGGATGAACCGGGACCAATGGGCCTCGCTCCTGGCCCACCACCATTGATCCCGGTTGGTGGCTTGAACCGGGACCAAAGGCTCCCCTTTAGTCCCGGCTCATGTCACCAACCGGGACCAATGAGGTGCCTATATACACCCCTCGCTCGCGAGCAGAGCACCCCAGTGCTCTGTTTTTCTCTGGCCGAGGGGGAGAGGGCTTGGTGGTGCTCTAGCTCACCTCCTATGCACACAAGGTGTTCGATGGAATGCCCGAGCCACACTAGTTAAGTTTTCTCCTCTCTCGACCTCCAAGCTCCATTTTCCATAATATTTGTGTAGGTTTAGCGGTCCGTCACGCCCCGTCCCCGTCTTCACCGCCGTCGATCACCCGCGCCGAGCTCATCGCCGGCACCACCTGGTGAGCCTCTTGTTCCTATCTTCTTTCTGAAAGGAAAAATATTCTTACTTGTATGTTTACATAGATACTTGTATTATTTTCTTACTTTTATTATTGCATCTTATATAGTGCGATGGTTTTGGTATCCGCCCCCGTCGGCCCTCGTCCTGTCTATGATTCGGATGTGGTATATATATTATCTTTATAACTATTGGTTCATTTATTGTTTATAAAAATTATGCCGACCAATGTGACATAGATTTTATTTATGTAGGATGTATGTGAATCGGAAATGCCAACCGACCCTATTGTCGAGAGGTTAAATTTAGTTGAAGAAGAAAACAATTTGTTGAAGGAAAAAATAAAAAAAATGAGGAGGAGAAGATGATATTGGAGTTGCATGTTGCGGATGTCGTCGATGATCACAAGATCAAGATGGATGCAATGCGCTTGAAGATTAGAAAGATTGAAAAATATGCCATTCATACCGAGGCTTGGTATCATTATGCCGTTGGATCAATTGTTACCTTGGTTGCGATTATGATCGCATTTGTTTTCGCATTGAAATGTTTTACATAGTTTCAATGTATGGTTTAATTAATTTGATGCTCTGGAGAGCTATATGTTGTTAGATGAGAACTATGTATGCAATTTGGTTTTAATGTGATGATGAACTTCTATTAATTTGGACACTTAATTATATATAATGCACGCAGATGAACCGGCAATGGATGTACGGTGACAGACACACCCGCGAGTACATTAAGAGCGTGCATGAGTTTCTCGATGCGGCTGAGGCAAACAAGCAGAATGGTTTTATGTGTTGTCCATGCACTGAATGTGGGAATACGAGGTCTTACTCTAACCGGAAAATCCTTCACTCCCACCTGCTTTACAAGGGTTTCATGCCACACTATAATGTTTGGACGAGGCACGAAGAAATAGGGGTTATGATGGAAGACGGCGAAGAAGAAGAGTACGATGACAACTATGTGCCCCCTGAATACGGTGATGCTGCAACGGGGGGAGCTGGTGAAGATCAAGAGGAACCAGACGATGTGCCCAATGATGCTGCAACGGGTGAAGCTGCTGAAGATCAAGAGGAACCAGGCGATGTGCCCGATGATGATGATCTCCGCCGGGTCATTGTCGATGCAAGGACGCAATGCGAAAGTCAAAAGGAGAAGCTAAAGTTTGATCGCATGTTAGAGGATCACAAAAAAGGGTTATACCCCAATTGCGAAGATGGCAACACAAAGCTCGGTACTGTACTGCAATTGCTGCAGTGGAAGGCAGAGAATGCTATGGCTGACAAAGGATTTGAGAAGCTACTGAAAATGTTGAAGAAGAAGCTTCCAAAGGATAACAAATTGCCCGACAGTACATACGCAGCAAAGAAGGTCATATGCCCTCTAGGATTGGAGGTGGAGAAGATACATGCATGCCCTAATGACTGCATCCTCTACCGTGGTGCATACAAGGATCTGAACGCATGCCCGGTATGCAGTGCATTGCGGTATAAGATCAGACGAGATGACCCTGGTGATGTTGACGGCGAGCCCCTCAGGAAGAGGGTTCCTGCGAAGGTGATGTGGTATGCTCCTATAATACAACGGTTGAAACGTCTGTTCAGAAACGAAGAGCATGCCAAGTTGATGCAATGGCACAGTGAGAACCGAAGGAAAGATGGGAAGTTGAGAGCACCCGCTGACGGATCGCAGTGGAGAAAAATCGAGAGAAAGTACTGGGATGAGTTTGCAAAGGACCCAAGGAATGTATCGTTTGCTTTAAGCACGGATGGCATTAATCCTTTTGGGGAGCAGAGCAGCAATCACAGCACCTGGCCCGTGACTCTATGTATGTATAACCTTCCTCCTTGGATGTGCATGAAGCGGAAGTTCATTATGATGCCAGTTCTCATCCAAGGCCCTAAGCAACCCGGCAACAAAATTGATGTGTACCTAAGGCCATTAGTTGAAGAACTTTTACAGCTGTGGAATGGAAACGGTGTACGTACGTGGGATGAGCACAGACAGGAGGAATTTAACCTTAAGGCGTTGCTGTTCGTGACCATCAACGATTGGCCCGCTCTCAGTAACCTTTCAGGACAGACAAACAAAGGATACCACGCATGCACGCACTGTTTAGATGACACTGAAAGTATATACCTGGACAAATGCAGGAAGAATGTGTACCTGGGCCATCGTCGATTTCTTCCGACCAACCATCAATGTCGAAAGAAAGGCAAGCATTTCAAAGGCGAGGCAGATCACCGGAAGAAGCCCGCCATGCGCACCGGTGATCACGTGCTTGCTATGGTCAATGATTTACACTACATAATCTTTGGAAAGGGTCCCGGTGGACTAGCTATTCTGAATGACGTTGAGGGACACGCACCCATGTGGAAGAAGAAATCTATATTTTGGGACCTACCCTACTGGAAAGACCTAGAGGTCCGCTCCTCAATCAACATGATGCACGTGACGAAGAACCTTTGCGTGAACCTGCTAGGCTTCTTGGGCGTGTATGGGAAGACAAAAGATACACCTGAGGCACGGGAGGACCTGCAACGTTTGCACGAAAAAGACGGCATGCCTCCGAAGCAGTATAAAGGTCCTGCCAGCTACGCTCTTACGAAAGAAGAGAAAGAAATCTTCTTTGAATGCCTGCTCAGTATGAAGGTCACGACTGGCTTCTCGTCGAATATAAAGGGAACAATAAATATGCCAGAGAAAAAGTTTCAGAACCTAAAGTCTCATGACTGCCACGTGATTATGACGCAACTGCTTCCGGTTGCATTGAGGGGGCTTCTACCGGAAAACGTCCGATTAGCCACTGTGAAGCTATGTGCATTTCTCAATGCAATCTCTCAGAAGGTGATCGATCCAGAAATCGTACCAAGGCTAAGGAGTGATGTGGCGTAATGTCTTGTCAGTTTCGAGCTGGTGTTCCCACCATCCTTCTTCAATATCATGACGCACGTCCTAGTTCATCTATTCGACGAAATTGTCATCCCCGGGCCCGTATTTCTACACAATATGTTCCCCTTTGAGAGGTT
The DNA here is from genome assembly GCF_003073215.2 of Triticum urartu. Classification (NCBI taxonomy): domain Eukaryota; kingdom Viridiplantae; phylum Streptophyta; class Magnoliopsida; order Poales; family Poaceae; genus Triticum; species Triticum urartu. The sequence goes on along the minus strand of NC_053026.1, from coordinate 379,350,406 downwards.
CATGGGAGTCCTAAAGAAATATGTCCGTAACCGCGCTAGGCCAGAAGGAAGCATCTCCATGGGCCATCAAACAGAGGATGTTATCGGGTTTTGTGTTGACTTCATTCCCGGCCTTAAGAAGATAGGTCTCCCTAAATCGCGGTATGAGGGGAGACTGACTGGAAAAGGCACTCTTGGAAGAGACTCAATAATATGCAGGGACGGATATTCTTGGTCTCAAGCAAACTACACAGTTCTACAGAACTCTACCTTGGTGACCCCGTATGTCGATGAACACAAGAACAGTCTGCGCTCCAAACACCCGGAGCAGTGCGACGACTGGATTACATGTGAACACATCAGGACTTTCAGCAGTTGGTTGGAAACACGTCTCAGAAGTGACAACACTGTTTGTGATGAGTTGTACTTGTTGTCCAGGGGACCATCTTTGACTGTATTGACTTACAAATGATACGAGATAAATGGGAATACATTTTACACGATCGCCCAAGATCAAAAGAGCACCAACCAAAACAGCGGTGTCCGCTTTGATGCAGCACCCGAGAGCGGAAAGGACACATATTATGGTTACATAGTGGACATATGGAAACTTGACTACAGACCTGATTTTAAGGTCCCTTTGTTTAAGTGCAAATGGGTCAATCTTTTAGGCGGCGGGGTACAGGTAGACCCACAGTACGGAATGACAACAGTGGATCTGAAAAATCTTGGGTACACTGACGAACCGTTTGTCCTAGCCAATGATGTGGCACAGGTTATCTATGTGAAGGACATGTCTACCAAACCGAGAAAAAAAAGATAAGGAAGCGAATACATCATACGATGAGCCAAAGCGCCACATAGTTCTTTTAGGAAAAAGGGACATCCTGGGAGTGGACGGTAAGACAGACATGTCTGAAGATTATGAAAAGTTTCATGAAATTCCTCCCTTCAATGTCAAGGTTGACCCAAGCATCCTGATAAACAATGAAGATTATCTATGGTTACGGTGCAATAAGCAAATGACACAAGCGAAGAAAAAGTGAAGACTTTCTCCCGCAACTATTATGATGATACCATGCCAACTTTGTAACACACGAACATGCTACCATTGTCCGTTTTGTACATGCACATGCTATGTGGGTGAAATTATGATACCATCCCAACTTTCAACTTTTTCAGAGTTCATTTGAAATGCTTTCATGTCTTATGGTTCGTCCCTCGTAATACCATGATCATTAGTCCCTGGCCCATGCCAACTTTCAACTTTCAACTTTCTAAAACTAATGGCACTAACAGAAAGTTTATAATTTTGCTCCTCGCCCCTGGCCCATGACCATTAGTCCCGGTTTGTGCCACAAACCGGGACTAAAGGGTTGGTCCTCGTTGCGAGCAGAGTTTAGTCCCACCTCGCCAACCGAAGGGGGCTCACACCGGTTTATAAGCCCTTCCCTCTCTGCCTTGTTGAGCTCCTCTCGAAGTGAAAATAGATGCCCTAATAGAGAAAAGTTTAACCTAAATTCATAGTGAATTTCTCTGAAATTCATAAAAATTTACTAGGAATTTAGGTTGAATTTTCTCTATAAGCGCATCTATTCTCATTTTTTTAGTAAGTTAATCACAAACTTGTGATTCAAACAATTTTCAAAGAATTCAAATTTTAACTATTCAAATTTGAAAACTAATGACACTAACAGAAAGTTTATAATTTTTCTAAAACTAATGGCACTAACAGAAAGTTTATAATTTTGCTAACTTAAAAGCAAACAGAATTAAAAATTGAAGCAAAAAACAAAAGAAAATAAATAATGCAAAAAACAAATCAAAAAAACAGGAAAAAACTATTTTTATAGTAAAGTTAATCACAAAATAAAATAAATAAAGCAACAAAGAAAACAAAAAAACTAAAAAAGTGTTTTCAAATTTGAAAACTAATGGCACTAACAGAAAGTTTATAATTTTTCTAAAACTAAAAGCAAAAAGAATAAAAAAATAAAGCAAAAAACAAAAGAAAATAAATAATGTAGAAAACAAAACAAAAAAACTGGAAAAAATAGTAACAATAAGTATTTTGTTGTAAGTAGAAACAAAATAAAATAAATAAAGCAACAGAAAGTTTATAATTTTGCTGACCTAAAAGCAAAAAGAATTAAAAAATAAAGCAAAAAACAAAAGAAAATAAATAATACAGAAAACAAAACAAAAAACTGGAAAAAAAATAAAAATAGCAACAATAAGTATTTTGTTGTAAGTAGAAACAAAATAAAATAAATAAAGCAACAAAGAAAACAAAAAAACAAAAAAAGTGCCACCTACTGGGCACCCACGGCCTGAATACGACTAGAAACCCTACCATGGGCCAGGATTCAGGCCCGCGGGAGGCCCAGTAGGCCCACAGGCACACATTGCACGGTTAGGCCCGAAAGCCTGCTTTAGAGAGGAGCTCGAGAGGGAAGGCGCACCGCACCTTATAAACAGGTGCGGCTCCCTCTCAACTAGCGAGGTGGGACTAAACATTTGGGCGCGGGGCAGCACAAGGCCTTTGGTCCCGGTTGGTGGCACCAACCGAGACTAAAGGGGGGCATTGGTCACGGTTCGTGGCACCAAAGGCCGCTGCTTCCCGCCCTTTGGACTGTTGAAAAGAAGCCTTTGGTCCCCATTGCTGGCACCAACCGGGACTAAAGGGGGAATTAGTCCCGGTTTACGCCACCAACCGGGACTAAAGCTTGGACTATATAACAAACACTTGTGAAAATTTTCAGTTTGCATCGCCAGTTCCCCCCTCCCTTGCCGACGACGCCGTCAGGCTGCTCCACCTCGTCGTCTACGCCACCGCCAACGTCGTCGCCTCCACGAGCCCGCGCCGTCCTCATTGCCGGCATCCCCGAGCCCGCCGTCCTTGTCGTCCCCGTCGCTGCGTGCCTCCCTGAGCCGACCCCTCCTCGTCCCTGTCGTCGTCCGCGCGCCGTCCCCGTCACCGCATGCCGCCCCGAGCCCGCCGTCCTCGTCGCCGGACTCCTGCCATCGCCGCCCCCCTCGAAGTGAGCCCCCCCTTTCCCATGGTCCCGATCGAGTGCGGCCCTTGCTCTCTGCCCCTGCTCCATGGTCGCCGCCGGCCCCGACGCATTGAAGAGCAGAAGGAGAGGAGAAGGAGAGGAGAGGAGAAGGAGTGGAGCAGCAACAAACTTTTCTGAAATTTTTGAATTTTTTTTACAGATATGAACAGTGCATATAGAGGGTGTTTGATCAAATGCTAGATGGCTTTGGGCATTTTTAGGATTTATGATATTTTTTGTGGTGAGGTACTGATGCAAGACAAAGGTGATGGCAAAATTTCAGAATTTTTTGATTGGTTTAGAATAGGTTTTCAGCAAGGAATTTGAATCTGGTTCAAATTTCATTTGAATGAAAATTAAAAAATTTAAACTATGGATCAGAAGGTTTTTGGTGAAATGGAGTGTGGGTACTGTCATGAAGTTGGAGTAATTTTTATGGTTGTAAAAGAGTTAGGAAAATTTAGAATGTGCTAAATATGTCAAAAATATTTTTTTGTTCATAGAAAGTTTTTTGTTCATAGGCAGAAAGTTTTTATATATGACTATGGATATATGAGCAATGATGATCCATGGATGTATGCATTGATATATATGAGAAACGATGTTTCATAGAATATTTACCAAGTATATATGTATTTTTGTTCATAGCATTTTTTCCATTTATATATGTATGTGGCTATAGATGGATATATATGAGAGGTTTCCTAGTGTCAAAGTATTGAAGAAATCCATGGCTTCATCATTAGCCGGAAGTAACCAGGGCATGACGAAGTCCTCCAAAGTTATTTTGGAATGGTGTCCCGAATAGGATAATTTGCCTTTTTGTATGAATTTCAGCAAAGGCCTTCCAAATAACGATATTTGGAAGGTTCTTGCTGAACTTTGTACCAAAAAGCGAATTATCCTATCTAGGACTCCGTTCCAGAATAACTTTGGAGAGCTTCGTACCATCATGCACTTGTTACTTTCGCCTAATGATGAAGACATGGTTTTGTTGAATCCTTTGACACTAGGCAACCTTCCGACCCCTCGGCGATCCTCTCGAACATGAGAGGAAGAAGAGGATAAAAAAAGAAGAGGAAGAAGAAAAAAAAGAGGAGAAGAAAGAATAGAGGAGTTATTCTCCTCTATTCTTTCTTCTCCTCTTTTTTTCTTCTTCTTCCTCTTTTTTATCGGGAACGAGGGTCGTCGAGGGACATAGATGTAGTGTCATCATTGTCGATATACCCCCTCCCGATAGCTTCAACACGTGGGGGGGGTCGATATTACCCCGTCCTTGAAGCGTTCTCGAGGCCACTCCAAACCCTTGAAGCGTTGTCGAGGCCACCCCAAACCCTAGAGAAGCAGCGTCGAGGCCACTAATTAATATATATGATTCCTTACTATGATTAGGTAGCTAGTTCTACGTTTGCCACTAATATATCCATCTGTCATGTTTGAATAATAATTGCCATGTTGTAAATATTTGTAGAACCTATGGACACCACCCGAGACGAAGCAAAAGAAGCGTTGTTGAGGGACATAATCGCAGAAGGAAGTGATGCCGTCTCGTTGTTTCTCAACGACACCGATGGTCTGGAAGAAGAGGGTGAAGAAGCTGGCTACGGTGACCTAATGCCGGTGCAAGAAGAAGAACATGAGGACAGCTCCGGTGACCCAATGCCGGTGCAAGAAGGAGACCGTGATGACGGCTCCGGTGACCGAACCGAGTCCGGCCAGGTATATATATTAGTTAAGCCTGTGCTGACTAGCTAATTGATGCATTCATTGTTTTGGTATGTACACATATTAATTAAGTCTTTGTTCTTTTTTCTAGCCCTCCAGATCGAGCACAACTTCGGTAAAGAGACGAGGCCCGAAGAAAAAGTTGAGCTCGGATGAAAGGTTTGAGATCATAGCAATCACGCCCGACGGTCAACCGATTGAACCCATCCGAACAAAGAACACATTTGTTGCTCAGTGCGGGGTTCTGGTTAGGGACAAGATCCCGATCAGTATCCAGCAATGGTTTAAGCCGGCTACAGAAGACCCTGAGGTGTCTTATGTCAATGATATGCAGAAAAATGATCTTTGGACTGAACTGAAGTCAAATTTCACCCTACTGCCAGAGGATAATCCAGAGAACCCAGTTAAAGAGCAATTAATCAAGTCTTTTGCTCTTAAGAGGATGGCAGAACTATTCAGGAGGTGGAAGAAAGAGCTGAATAAGTTTGTCGAAAATAATGAGACACCAGAATTCAAGGGCAGATATGAGAAGATCAGAGATCACTGGCCCGCATTTGTGGCCCACAAGACATCGGAAAAGAGTAAGAAGATGTCGGCGACAAACAAGCAAAATGTTGCGAAGAAGAAGCAACACCATCGCACGGGGTTAGGTGGCTACCTCGTAGCCCAGCCTAAGTGGGCCAAGACTAAGAATGATCTGATTGATAAAGGGATCGAACCAGAGACAATTAACTGGCCAGACCGTTGCCGGACTTGGTTCTTCGGGGCTGGCGGAATCTTGGACCCTGTAACAGGGAAGTGCATTTGGATGAACGATCAACTGGACATACCAGTCAGGAAGCTTCAGCAGTATGTCGAAGCAGCGCAGCAAGGGACGTTCTTTCCAGACAGAGAGAACGACGAGCTCACAATGGCCCTCGGGAATCCTGAGCACCCTGGACGGACACGAGGCACGCCAGGATCCATTCCGTGGAAGGTTGGGTTTCCGGACGCTGGCGGTTAAAAATCCCATGAGAGGAGGAAAAAAGTGCAGCAGACCCAAATGCAGGCGCTGCAAGCAAGGGTACAAGCGATAGAGGAACGAGAAGCAAATCGCAGCAAACGTACTGCCGAAGCTTCCCCCGAAGCTACCCCGCCATCTCAACGGAGAAGCAGCGTGGCTTCCACTGAGCTGCTTCAGCCGGAGCATGCCTTGAAGGCTCCTGCCAGCTATCCCGTGGATACTATCACGGAGTCTCAAAATTGCCACCTTATAACGCAATGGATGAATTTGAAGGTCAAGGCGGTTGTTGGCTCTGTTTATCCTACTGAACCCGGCGCAACTTTTCACTGCCGATCGATTCCAGAAGGATATGCTAGGGTGATGGTGGATGAAATAACGGAGGGATTTGAGGACCTCCAGCTTGACCACCCTACCGGTGAAGGGGAGACTAGGCTGGGGTCTGCTCTGAAAACTTCATGCCTATGGCGGAAGGAGCTCATCAACCTTCCGAACTGGACGCCTCCGCCTCCTCCTCCTCCTCCTCCGGCAAGTCAGGGCACTCCACCTCCTCCACCGCCTCCTCCTCCGGCGAGTCAGGGCACTCCGCCTCCTCCACCGCCTCCTCCTCCGGCGAGTCAGGGCACTCCGCCTCCTCCACCGCCTCCTCCTCCGGCGAGTCAGGGCACTCCGCCTCCTCCACCGCCTCCTCCTCCGGCGAGTCAGGGCACTCCGCCTCCTCCACCGCCTCCTCCTCCGGCGAGTCAGGGCACTCCGCCTCCTCCACCGCCTCCTCCTCCGGCGAGTCAGGGCACTCCGCCTCCTCCACCGCCTCCTCCTCCGGCGAGTTACGATCAGGGCACTCGACCGACTCCTTCTCTAGCGCGTGGCGGCACTCCGCCTCCTTCTTCGCCTGCGCCGACGCGCCCGAGCAGCCAGCCTCCTCCTTCTCCGCCTCGTCAGCAAGGGCGGAAGAGACCTGCCGCCGCTCCGGCTGCTCCGGCGCATCGTAGTCCTTCTCCTCCGCCTCGTAAGCAAGTAAAGAAGACAACCGCTCCGTCTGCTTGGCCGGCGTCTAGCAGTACAGCCAGAGGCGGGAGGACATACAGATTCGGTCCTTCTCTAAAGACTCCAGAGAAGTTACCATACGAGAGGACCCCGGAGGAGAACGCCGAGATCGCACGAACCGAAGTGGATGACTGGTTTCAAGGGTTGAAAGCAAAGAGACATCCACTTCCGGAGGAGAAGGTAGATCCGGTGAAAGCGAAGCGCACTCTGGCTGCCCTGACAAAACCACCCAAGTCTCCGTCGAAAGGAAACTATGAGCGCATTATTGGAAAGGAATTTGCCGAAGCGGAGCGGTCGGGAAGTACTGCCAGTGATCAAAGGCTGAAAGAACGACGAGCTGGGAAACAAATTGCCCAGCTCGGCGAACAAGCGAAGCAATCGTGCCCCCCGCTCAAGGTGCCTAGCCATAACGTCGCTAATGATCCGAGGATGGTGCCCGGTTATAGCAATCTTGCAGATTACCTGCCCGACGATGTACGTTATGAACCCATGGAGGTGCAGATACAAAGATACGAGTACGAGAAGCCTCTCGTCAAAGATGAAAGATCTCTATCAACGATGATGCGAAGATTGCATGATTGGTACTTGAAAATCTGCAGAGACTCTGGGGGGAGGAGTACTTTGTATGTGAAAGTTAAAAAGAAGCATGACCTCGTTGGAATTGAACTGTTGCCTGTTCCATTTGAGGAGTTCTATCAGTTTTTCAATCAATTGTCCCTCGATAAAACAACGGTCGCCTGCTACTGTCTGTAAGTAGTACTACTTCTGTCATTAAGTCTCTTTATATAGCTCAGCTCTTTCATTGCATGTATTTATAATAATCCTCACTATATTATGCAGATTGAAGATCGCCGAATTGAAGAAAAGACAAGTCGGTGATATTGGGTTCATTAACACATATCTCATAGATGCAACTCAGCTTAAATTTCATGCCGCAGCTACCGAGGCCAACTTGCTACGATCGTTGGTAATAAATGAAAACAAAGATATAATACTCTTTCCTTACAACTTCAAGTGAGTGTTACTGTCTTGTGCGTATTCGGTTTCCCTTATATATTAGTCAAGGTTATAGTAATGTAATTGATGAGTTATGCATGCGTGTGCAGTTTCCACTATATTCTCCTAGAGATTAAGCTTGAGCAGGGACTAGTAACCGTCTTAGACTCAAGACAAAAAGATCACCAGGACTATGCATACATGACTCAAATACTCGAGAAGTAAGTTAAATCGATCATTATCCACCATATCAGCAGCTTTGTTCATTTCCTGATATATCAAGTAATTGTTTTCTTTGTCCGGCAGGGTTTGGAGAAAATTCACCAGAAAAGCTCCGGGACTGCCGAAGGAGCTGCAATTTAGACACCCGAAAGTAAGTACTATAGTAGCATGTTCCGCGCATCTACTAGTCATTCAAGCGATAGTTTCATCAATACCATTTGGCATTCTTGATTATCAGTTTGATTGACCTCTATTTCTTATAAAGTGGTTGTGGCAGGAACAAGGGAATGATTTCTATGGATACTACGTTTGCGAGTCCATCCGCCACACGACCTGTGAGCGGGGCTACACTGACGAACAATATGAAGTACGTAAATAACAACATTCACAATTTTATTTTATTACCATCATTTGTGTTGAGTTTCATTCATTCATATATATATGTATTGACCCCCTACTTTAAATTAGATGTTTCGGAAGCGGGATGAACTCCTAGCACCAGCTCGCATGCAAGCAATTCAAGAGGAATTGGCGGCATTCTTTCTTGACCACGTGATCCCTGAAGACGGAGAATTCTATGTGGACCCTGAGTCCGTATGATTATATTTGTAAGAGATAATTATTGTATATATGTAGCCGGTAGTGTCGGATAGATATACGATAACTTGTTGTTCGACCAATCTCTCGGAGAAGGAGAGGTGGTCGATATCACTTCTCTCTGTATGCATATATGTTCATGACGATCTTCTGTTTCCTTCGTTTGCTCACTAGGTAGCTAGCGTGTCTAGTCCTCTCTATACGTATGTATAGTATGTAGCGTCAACCAAGCACGGACATAAGAGAGGACACTTCTCTCTATTAATTATAGCTAGCTAACACAATATATGAAACACCTAAATTAACCCCCTAAAACCCCCCCACCCCCCCCTTTTAAAAAAACAAAAACCCCAGCCACAGAAATGCTGACGCGTGGATGCCTATTGGTCCCGGTTGGTGCCACCAACCGGGACCAGAGGGTCTCCTGCCTGGGCTCCGCGCACAGGCCATGTGGAGGCCCATCTGTCCCGGTTCTGGATTGAACCGGGACTAAAGGGACAGGCCATTAGTACCGACCCTTTAGTCCCGGTTTCAGAACCGGGACAAAAGGCCCTTACGAACCGGGACAACAGGCCCTTTTTCTACCAGTGATACTATACTACTCTACCATGATCACTTGGATTTTGAACTCATTTCTCTACCTCTTAAGAATTTGAATGCTATATATTGTACCCAATGAATACCCGATGGGTATGGGCATGAGTGTCAGTTTATACCCATGGGTATTGAAGTGGGTGGGTATAAAAAGTTTCTATGGGTATGGGTTTGGGTAGAAGGAGGTTGTACCCGCACATACCCTACCCATTACCATCCCTAGTTGGGCTCGATTCCACCTTGTATCGAGGACTTGTGGCCTCTTTATTGTAACTCTATGAATTTGCAATAAAACTTCTTTTTACCCTGCAAAAAAAAAAGAAAATAGAATAGAGATATAAAATAAACAATAATTGCATAGTGATAATCATTTTATTTTTTCATATGGAAAAACTTACTGTATCATGAAAACTAAACAGAAACTTCACTAAAAAGCAAGATAGTAACTTGAAAAAAAAAATAGTAGGAACATGTGCAGGTGCTATGTGGACTAGTCTATATAAATTGCTTGCTGGTAGTTAAACGCAAATCAAAAGTTGGGCGCATGGTCCGGTCGACTGTCAGGCTACGAGATCATTGGTTCGAATTCCCTTCACCCTATCATCATGGGTATTTTTTGCGACAATTAATTAAAGTACAGGGGGTATTTGTTTGTGAGAATTAGTTAAAGTCCAGAAGTGTTTCCATAAAAAAAACAGCACGAACAGCTCATAGAGCGCGTACAGCACCCGCTTACATGTGGCCCATCAACATGCTGGCATGCCACGCAAGCACTCGGTACAACGGCATACGTCTAGAGGTATCGTATTTGAACGTCCAGACAAGTTATGACATCACTTTTATGTATTTTTCAAGTTCGGGCATCAAACCAACCGTGCCGGACAAGTTAAGACATCTGCAGTGTATTTAACTCTAAATAGTCTCGCGCGTGGCATAACTACCAAATCAGAGGTACATCTAGCTTTCAATCCAACGGTTTAGGACTAGTCTCATAGAATCCAACCTGATAGCCCGACGTCTACTGATGGCTTTTTCTAAGGGAAAACAATCAATCTTATATCTAATGTTTGGTGTGTGCATAAAAGGCAAGAAGACGCACGAGGCTATTGATTCCAGCCGGCATGCCCAGCCGTGGTCAAACTTTCGAACTCTGACATGTTCGTCCCTTGCTTTCGATCGTTGTCAACCTCAGAGGTCTTCGCACGCTTGCAATTCATCTGCGTGCGCACCGTCAAGCCAAGTCTTTTGTTCGAGCTCATGCCTAGAGCCTTCACACGTGGATCGGTGGATGCATGCATGAAACAACAGGTTTAAAGCTGGACTAGCGGTTGACGCCGCCTACGAGGAAATTATGGGCCCGTTTCCTTCTTATTAAAAACATGTGTTCTAACCTTCATCTAAAACAAAAAAACATTGTCATCATCTTAAAAAAAAAGAACCTTCCTCACTCAGCCAACCAGCAAGTGCCACATGGCAAATTATGGGTTTGTTTTGATTAAAAAAATACATGGATCCTCACCTTCATGTAAAAAAACCTTAGGAAAAACTTCACCCCCATCTTAAAAAAGGAAAAAAAGAAAAAAGAAAGAAAAAAAACATTCCATCGGAGCCAACCAGCGGGGCGGCATAGCTATCTCGCGCGCGAGCGTTGGCACGCTCATTTTCCGACAAGATGTGTTCTCCAAAAAGGGAAAGTGTACAGCGCCTTCTTAGTTGCCTTAGGATTAGTTGCAGGATCAAATTAGAGCGGCCCCCACCCCCTGAAAATCAGGGGGGCAATTAAATGTTGATTGGGTTGGGTTCTTACCATATCAATCGCTGCATGCACGGAGTGCTTGCTTTCAAGCAGTACTTCGCGTAGGCCTGCTCCCCATGCAAAAGAAAGTAATCCTACGCAATTAATGCTACTACTTGTGAGGATGCTACTCTGTGGAGTACTAATCTGTGGATTGATTCGATCGTTGGCACGCGCGGCCGTGAAAGAGTCAATTCCCACTTGGCATAACCCAGCGCTAGCCCTTTCTTTCTTCCTTTTTTTTGCGGGGAAAACTTTCAATCTATTCATCTTCAATCATGATAGTACAACGAATATTAGAAATAATAAAAATTACATCCAGATTCGTAGAACACCTAGCGACGACTACAAGCACTAAAGCGAGCCAAAGGCGTGCCGCTGCCATCGCCTCTCCCTCATCGGAGCCGGGCAAACCTTATTGTAGTAGACAGTCGGGAAGTCGTCGTGCTAAGACCCCATAGAACCAACGCACCAGAACAGCAACCGCCGCAGATGAAGAGTGTAGATTAAAAGGATCCAACCTGAAGACACACGAACAAAGACGAACGACAAACAGATCCAAGCAAATCCACCAAGCACAGATCAGCCGGAGACACAATTCCACACGCCCACCGATGATGCTGAACACATCACCGGAACGGGGGCTAGGCGGGGAGACCTTTATTCCATCTTCAGGGAGCCGCCGCCGTCTCGCCTTCCTGAGTAGGACGCAAACCCTAACAAAAATCGAAAAAAGATCTAAAAACGGAGCCTCCCACCGGCAAGGGGCGAGATCCACTCCGCCTCCATGGTCCTAAGGCCACCGAAGACGGGACGGACCGGCGCCGACGCCGGCGAGAGGCAGAGTACCCTAGCTTTTTGAAGGGGCGGCTGGCTAGGTCAAATACTTGTTTTCAATCATGAAGGGAGTACCCTTTCTTTCTTCCTTAATGGGTTTTAGTGCCTCAGATATGCATAGACGGGGCTGATGCAGCACCTGTTTGGTCGTCCGAGGACACCGATATCTGGAGCTTGTGACGACAACTTGAGCGAAGTTTCGTAGCCCTGTTTTTTTCTTCCCATGCTAGATTATCTGATACCCCTTCATCGATAAGGGCACTATGATATGTATTCATACGTCCGCAGTGCAAGACGTATTTTTTCATCTGCTGAGGTGGCTTGATTTGTTTTTGCAAGGCGTATTTTTTTATTCGCTAGGTGGCGTGATTTGTTTTTGTAAGGCGTATTTTTTTATTCATTGGGTGGCGTGATTTGTTTTTGAGAAAGTAAACAAAAGGACGGCATGCAGAGTCGATCTTGCAACCTATTGCACAGGGGCCATTAGCACATTTGAACTACCCATTAAGATACGAAGGCTTGTTGTGACAGATTTTAGGCTTTTTTTTTCATCCATAAGGCAGCAATGATTTATTTTTTATTTTTGTGGGCACAGGTCATGATATTTGTGTTGCGTGACGAGCCGTGGCACGTGGGGCGGTTCAACGTGACCGGCTGACAATCATGGCTGCACCCCCTACCGCTTACCTCCGCCATCTCACCTGTCGTGCCACATCCGCTGCCGCCTATCGCTGGCATGCCGCATCCCCCGCCTCGCCATTAAGTCATCACGTCGCGCTGCCCGCCCTGGCATTCACATCGATGCGGCGCCCTCCACCCCCCTCCCCCCGCAGCCCCAGGCTATAAAAAGCTGGGGTCGGCCAGCCGCCGCACACCGCCCCTCCTCCTCCTCCTCAGACCCCCGCCGCCCCTACTCTTCTCGATGGCGAGCTTCGGATCCGACAGCGAGACGGTCGATCTTGGCCCTCAACTCTCTCGTGGCCGCATGCAGAGTTGAACCGCTTCGAACTGCTCATTCCATCGTCGACACGACTGCCGAAGGAGTGGCACATCACCGCCGATGGATACGCGACATTGGGGCCCGACACAACACTGGAGCAGCTCCGCTCCCACGCAAAAATGAATGAATTCGGACAACGAACATGTTCCATCATGCCAGGCCTGTATTTTAGGGTTTTTTCACCTAGAAAACCATAGAAAATGCATAGAATGCTAGAAATGAATGAAACTTAGGCATGACATGCTAGCCATGGTGATGCCATTATGTGGGGAAATTTTGGGTACATTTGGTGTAGTTGAAAAAAAGTGCTTCAAGACTTACACTACCGGCAGACCCGAAGTCACGGTCGAACAGGGTGTATTTGTTGTCATGCACGAAATGACATCAAATTTGGCCAGCATGTTGCACGCCCATGGTAGTTCCCCATGCAAAAATTGAACGAATTCGGATACCAAACGCACGTTGCATCACGTCTGCCCTGTGTTGTTTTAGGGGCTTGCTCTAGCGTCTAGTCGGTGGAGCTCTAGTATATAAAAGAAACTAGGAGGGTGATGGTCAAGAGGAAATGCATCAACCATGACATGCATTGAATTAGTAAAATGAAAATGTAATAAAATGCCAGAACCGACGGGTGCCTGAGTTGGTCGGGTTACTCGATGACAGAACCAATAAAAGTTTGAAATTCTAATTTTGTTCACTTTCCAAAAAAATTATCATGTTAAAAAAAGTTCTCCATATTGAAGAAAAATGTTCACCATGCATTGGAAAAAATATTCACTGTGTATAAGAACATGTTCATCGTGTATAGCAATTTTGTTTAGCGTGCATTTCAAAAAGTTCACCATATAATTGAAAAATGTTTGTTTTGTATTTGAATAAAGTTCACCGGATACAACATGCTCTCAGACGGAGCCTTGTGGCCACCTGAGCACCCTCTGTTAAAAATGTTATTTGTTTTGTCTTCCATGTCAGGTTTGAAGTAAAAAAGTAATTACAATTATTATCTAAAAAAGTAACCAAGTTTTAAAACAATAATAAATTTCAAAAAGCAGAAAAAAGAATTAACAGAAAAAGAAAATAAAAAATAAAAAATAAAAAATGCTTAGGCTTTGGCCCAACTAGGGGACAACATCGCTCCTGTCACCTGTTAGGCCGGCCTAAGCGTTCATGGATTTTTTTAAAAATGTTCACGGATATGAAAATTTTCTTTGGTTTTCAAAAAAAAAGTCCACTAAAGAAAGTTGCAAAAAAATGTTCCCGCTTTTGGGAACCTCAGCTTGCCAGACGGTTTTTGAAAAAAATCATTGATTTTGAAAAAATCTATGTGAAAAAAGTTCATCAATTTTGAAAAAAGGTTAGCGCATTTGAAAAAAGTTCAGGATTTTTTTTAAAAAAATAAGGATTCAAAAAATTCACAGATTTGGAAAATATTTCGTAAATTCAATAAAAGTTCACGAATTTTAAAAAAGAAAAAGAAAAAGATTAAAACAAGAAAAAAACAGATGAAAACTCGGGCAAAAAAAAGAAAACTACTGGTTATTATAGCTAAGAGAGCTTTTGTACCTCTAATTATCACAAATGTTAATGTGGCCTGTTGGTCACGTTGGTGTACAGTTTAGCAGGAAGTCCCTAGTTCGAACCTTGTTGGCTCCTTTATTTTTACACTTTAAAAAATGATGATGAAACTTTAAGTGAAGAGAAGAAGAAGATAAACATATGGGCCTATACGTATACATACCACCATCCTGGATTTGATGCTCAAAAAAAAATCTATCCTGGATTTGATGCTCAAAAAAAATCCTGGATTTAATTCAGGATTTCCGGCGATACGCGTTCAGTTTCCATCGAATACGAGTGTGTGTGCGTTCATATGTGTGAGTGTATGCGTGTATATATGAGCTCCTGTGTGTACCGATGTTCAAAAAAATAGAACAATTATTGATCTAGGCCACTAGAGGGCGAAGTTTATAATGTCAATAGACTATTTCAGGGATGATTGTCTGATTAGTCTAATTGATGACATCATGTTAGAAAAGGTTTGGTTCGTGTCACTACCGAACTCGAATATTTAAAGGCTGACACTCAAATTTCACGAATTGTTCTTGCGCCACTGAACAATGCGAAGCAATTAGTTACATGCCCCTGTGCGTCGTCTTCGCTTGTTGCTGTCATGTTGACATCTCATATGAATCATTTCCTCCTCTGTGCAACCCACTACTTGTCATGCCAGATGAACCGATGTATATACGTGTTTGCCTAGCATACGTTATGACGGAATGGGACATGGCAACCATAATTTCAATTTTTTTGGTTACACGCCACATCGGCGTGTGCATGCAGTCTATTGAATTTCGCCGTCGTCATGTCCCAGACGACATTCACGCATGCCCTCGAGACTCCAGCTGACTATAACTACTACTCCTTCCGTTCGGAATACAATCATTTCTAAAATAAATATTTCCGAACGGAGAGAGTACGTCAAACTGGTGTTCAGCATAGCATTCACTTTAATCACGTTTCTCTCCTCATACTCCCTTACCGACCATTCAACCGCTCACTCTAGCCCTCGCTTAGTATGCCTTGATGCTACTCGTCCGTATCCCATGCATCATCAGTGCAGCGGGGCTCAGAGCCGAGTGCCACACCTCGCTACGCCGAGATGAGGAGGACACCTCACCGTCTCTCGCCGAGAAGGGTGTCGCATCGGACGTCCCCGGTACCCCATCATCGAGGAGCTTTGGGGTACCAGGAGAAAGAAGGACATCAAGGACAACGAGGAGGAGCGCACCAAGAGAGGCTGCGTGGCTGGGCTATATGCTGGATCGCTGGCCGTAGGCCCGTGAGAACGCTGAGAGGTGTAGGCTGAGACCTAGGAGGCAACACTGCAGGTCATTGGGCCCTCACATCCACGTCTCGCTTGTTGGTGGTATTTCGATCAGGTGGCCTATGCCGTGATACTGAGTACCAATGTGTGCTAGATGATGAGAGTAGCGTCACGCCGCTCGCCCGTAATGACGCCCCCGACAACACCTCACAATGGCCTTTGCCAAGGAGGTGGAGGCTGTTGGAATTTTGCTAGTAGGCCTTTGGCCCAAAGCCCAACTAAAATTCTAAAATTCTCTTGGTCCATTCATGCACATATGTGAGTGGAGTGAGTGAGGCTAAAGTTTAGTCCCATCCCAAAAGTTGAGAGAGAGTTGCACCTTTTTATAAGGTGAGCTCTTCTATCAGTTGTATGAGCATGAGAAGAGGAGACCTACACGCGCGCTCCTCCTCCTCGCTCGCCTCGCCACACCTCGTCACGACGCGCCGCGGGTTGCGGGATTGAGCCGAGAACAGAGCTATGCACGTTGTCTATATTTTTGCTATCCGGGAAAAATTAATGAGTCATTAATTAATAATTAATGGACGGTTAATTACTGAACCGTTTCCGATTCTTTTGGATCGTGACGACTCGGACGTGGGGTTTACTCCCACGACCTACTCGGCCCGCACTATATAGTCAGGCAGACGTCTACCCTAGCCGCCGCCGCTTCGTATGGTTTCTCACCACCGTTCCAGATCATTGCGCCGCCAAGCAAGTCTTCTCCATCCCTCCTTTCGGTGTGCACCGGGAGAAGGGACAGCAGGCCTCCGGAACCCCGTCTCTCGTGATCCTGTACGGGAGAGGGGCGATCAGGTTTTTGGGGAGCGCACTTGCGCGACTGCTGGCAGCGACGACTTCGCGAACGACGACTTCTTCCTCGACCTCGGCAACCTCATCCTCGACGACATGGGCGACAACGTCAACGCCGGCGGTGCTGCACCCGCTGCACCGTATGTTATTCTATCCTTCTTGTTCGAGATCATGGTAGAATTCATGTTTCTAGTATGTGCCCTAGATGTGATCTGTTCATCTGCTATGCTAGTTCGCATGATTAGTTTAATCTCTGCTACTGTAATCATGATTTATCTTCTAATTATTCGGATTAAATCTCGTAGTAACTTGTTCATATTTCCAACAATCCAAAAACCTGATTATAGGCAATTTACTCCGAGTGGTTTTGCTGCGCATCTGAAGCCGCCTGCCTTTAAGGGGGCGCAATATAAGAGGTGGCGCACGAGAGCAGTCTACTGGTTTCAGACCATGAGCTGCTATGACGCCACCAAGGGCAAGCCTGAGGGCGATCTTAATCTAGCACAGCTGAAAGGTTTCGAGAAGATCGATACCCTCTTTAAAGGCGCTCTTCTGAGTGTTCTTGATGACTCCATTGTGGATTCGTATATGTCGCTTGACAACGGCAAGGACATGTGGGCTGCGCTCGAGGCCAAGTTTGGTGCCTCGGACGCCGACAGCGAGTTGTACATCATGGAGCAATTCTATGACTACAAGATGACTGATGAGCGCCTTGTTGTACATCAGGCTCATGAGATACAGTCGCTCGCAAAAGAACTTGAGTACTTCAAGTGTGTGTTGCCGGACAAATTTGTTGCCGGAGGCATCATTGCCAAGCTTCCACCTTCGTGGAACAATTTTGCTACTTCCCTGAAACACAAGAGACAGGAGTTTTCCGTTGCGGATCTCATTAGTATTCTTGATGTTGAAGAGAAGGCGAGAGCAAAGGACACACGTGCTCGAGTTGCTGAGGGAGGTTCTAGTGCCCACATGGTATAGAAGAAGAACTCCCAGCCCAATAAGTTCAAAAACAATAAGAACAAAACTCAGGGCAAAGGCAAGTTTGATACAAAGAAAAAGCCATCACATTCTACCAACTTCAAGAAGAATTCTCATAAGAAGGGGAAGGGACTTTGTCATGTCTGCGGTGATCCTAATCACTGGGCTCCGAAGTGTCCTAACCGCTTTGAGGAGCGCGAACATGAGAAGAGCTGCAAGTCCGCTAATGTTGTCATCGGTGATATTGATATGAAGGAATCAGGGTACGGTATTTTTCCTACCATCCTTTCAGTATTTCAATCCCCTGATTGGTTAATTGACACCGGTGCCAATGTACATGTTTGTGCTGACGCATCCATGTTTTCTTCTTACCAGGCAACAGGGACTTCACCCGTGCTGATGGGGAACGGGTCACATGCCATCGTTCGAGGTGTTGGTACGGTCGATCTGAAGTTTACTTCGGGGAAGACTGTGCGTCTGAAGAACGTTCATCATGTGCCGTTCATAAATAAAAATCTCGTTAGCGGTTCCCGTTTATGTCGAGATGGTTTTATGTTGGTTTTCGAATCCAATAAAGTTGTAATTTCTAAGTATGGACAATTTGTTGGAAAAGGCTATGAGAGCGGACGCTTGTTCCGCCTGTCTTTGTCAGATATTTGCACTGAAGTTATTAATAATGTTTGCCACAACAATGAGTCTGATATTTGGCATTCACGACTTTGTCACATTAACTTTGGTTGCATGACGCGACTAGCCAATATGAATTTAATTCCGAAAATCTCTACTGTCAAAGGCTCTAAGTGCCAAGTATGTGTGCAAGCTAAGCAACCTCGCAAGTCCCATAAGACTGTAGAGGCAAGAGACTTGGCGCCACTAGAGTTTATACATTCTGATCTTTGTGAGATGAATGGCGTGTTGACAAAAGGTGGAAAGAGATACTTCATGACGTTGATTGATGACTCCACTAGATATTGTTATGTGTATCTCCTGAAATCAAAAGATGAGGCTTTAACTTTCTTCAAAAACTATAAAGCTGAGGCAGAGAACCAACTTGATCGAAAAATTAAACGGCTTAGGTCCGATCATGGTGGAGAGTGTTGGAAATATGCCCTAGAGGCAATAATAAATTAGTTATTATTATATTTCCTTGTTCATGATAATCGTTTATTATCCATGCTAGAATTGTATTGATAGGAAACTCAGATACATGTGTGGATACATAGACAACACCATGTCCCTAGTAAGCCTCTAGTTGACTAGCTCGTTGATCAATAGATGGTTACGGTTTCCTGACCATGGACACTGGATGTCATTGATAATGGGATCACATCATTGGGAGAATGATGTGATGGACAAGACCCAATCCTAAGCCTAGCACAAGATCGTGTAGTTCGTTTGCTAAAGCTTTTCTAATGTCAAGTATCATTTCCTTAGACCATGAGATTGTGCAACTCCCGGATACCGTAGGAATGCTTTGGGTGTGCCAAACGTCACAACGTAACTGGGTGGCTATAAAGGTACACTACAGGTATCTCCGAAAGTGTCTGTTGGGTTGGCACGAATCGAGACTGGGATTTATCACTCCGTGTGACGGAGAGGTATCTCTGGGCCCACTCGGTAGGACATCATCATAATGTGCACAATGTGATCAAGGAGTTGATCACGGGATGATGTGTTACGGAACGAGTAAAAGAGACTTGCCAGTAACGAGATTGAACACGGTATCGGGATACCGACGATCGAATCTCGGGCAAGTATCGTACCGCTAGACAAAGGGAATTGTATACGGGATTGATCGAATCCTCGACATCGTGGTTCATCCGATGAGATCATCGTGGAACATGTAGGAACCAACATGGGTATCCAGATCCCGCTGTTGGTTATTGACCGGAGAACGTCTCGGTCATGTCTGCATGGTTCCCGAACCCGTAGGGTCTACACACTTAAGGTTCGATGACGCCAGGGTTATAGGGAATAGATATACGTGGTTACCGAATGTTGTTCGGAGTCCCGGATGAGATCCCGGACGTCACGAGGAGTCCCGGAATGGTTCGGAGGTAAAGATTTATATATGGGAAGTCATCATACGGTCACCGGAATAATTCGGGGGTTACCGGTATTGTATCGGGACCACCGGAGGGGTTCCGGGGGTCCACCGGGAGGGTCCACCTGCCCCGGAGGGCCCTATGGGATGTATGTGGAGAGGGACCAGCCCCTTAGTGGGCTGGGCGCCTCCCCCCTTAGGGCCCATGCGCCTAGGGTTTGGGGGAACCCTAAAGGGGGGTGCCCCCTTTGCCTTGGGGGGCAAGGAAACCCCCCTTGGCCACCGCCCCCTCCTCAGATTGGATCTGAGGGGGCCGGCCCCCCTCTCCCTTGCCCCTATATATATGTGGGGGGTGGGAGGGCAGCCGCACCCAAGTCTTGGTGCAGCCCTTCCCCTCTCCCAAGTCCTCCTCTTCTCCCGTGGTGCTTGGCGAAGCCCTGCAGGATTGCCACGCTCCTCCTTCATCACCATGCCGTCGTGCTGCTGCTGGATGGAGTCTTTCCCAACCTCTCCTTCACCCCTTGCTGGATCAAGGCGTAGGAGACGTCACCGGGCTGTACGTGTGTTGAACGTGGAGGTGCCGTCCGTTCGGCACTAGGATCTCCGGTGATTTGAATCACGACGAGTACGACTCCATCAACCCCGTTCACTTGAACGCTTCCGCGTAGCGATCTACAAGGGTATGTAGATGCACTCTCCTTCCCATCGTTGCTGGTTTCTCCATAGATAGATCTTGGTGACACGTAGGAAAATTTTGAATTTCTGCTACGTTCCCCAACAGTGGCATCATGAGCTAGGTCTATTGCGTAGATTCTTTGCACGAGTAGAACACAAAGTAGTTGTGGGCGTTGATTTTGTTCAATATGCTTACCGTTACTAGTCCAATCTTGATTTGGCGGCATTGTGGGATGAAGCGGCCCAGACCGACCTTACACGTACTCTTACGTCAGACTGGTCCCACCGACTGACATGCACTAGTTGCATAAGGTGGCTAGCGGGTGTCTGTCTCTCCCACTTTAGTCGGATCGGATTCGATGAAAAGGGTCCTTACGAAGGGTAAATAGCAATTGGCATATCACGTTGTGGTCTTTGCGTAGGTAAGAAACGTTCTTGCTAGAAACCCATAGCAGCCACGCAAAACATGCAAACAACAATTAGAGGACGTCTAACTTGTTTTTGCAGGGTATGCTATGTGATGTGATATGGCCAAAGGATGTGATGAATGCTATATGTGATGTATGAGATGATCATGTTCTTGTAATAGGAATCACGACTTGCATGTCGATGAGTATGACAACCGGCAGGAGCCATAGGAGTTGTCTTAATTTATTTATGACCTGCGTGTCAACATAAACGTCATGTAATTACTTTACTTTATTGCTAACTGTTAGCTGTAGTAGTAGAAGTAATAATTGGCGAGACAACTTCATGAAGACACGATGATGGAGATCATGGTGTCATGCCGGTGACGATGATGATCATGGAGCCCCGAAGATGGGGATCAGAAGGAGCAATATGATATTGGCCATATCATGTCACTATTTGATTGCATGTGATGTTTATCATGTTTTTGCATCTTGTTTACTTAGAACGACGGTAGTAAATAAGACGATCCCTCATAATAATTTCAAGAAGGTGTTCCCCCTAACTGTGCACCGTTGCGACAGTTCGTTGTTTCGAAGCACCACGTGATGATCGGGTGTGATAGATTCTAACGTTCACATACAACGGGCGTAAGACAGATTTACACACACGAAACACTTAGGTTGACTTGACAAGCCTAGCATGTACAGACATGGCCTCGGAACACAAGAGACCGAAAGGTCGAGCATGAGTCGTATGGTAGATACGATCAACATGAAGATGTTCACCGATGATGACTAGTCTGTCTCACGTGATGATCGGACACGGCCTAGTTGACTCGGATCATGTAATCACTTAGATGACTAGAGGGATGTGTATCTGAGTGGGAGTTCATAAGATGAACTTAATTATCCTGAACATAGTCAAAAGGTCTTCGCAAATTATGTCGAAGCTCGCGCTTTAGTTCTACTGTTTAGATATGTTCCTAGAGAAAATTTAGTTGAAAGATGATAGTAGCAATTATGCGGACTAGGTCCGTAAACTGAGGATTGTCCTCATTGCTTCATAGAAGGCTTATGTCCTTAATGCACCGCTCAGTGTGCTGAACCTCGAACGTCGTCTGTGGATGTTGCGAACATCTGACATACACATTTTGATAACTACGTGATAGTTCAGTTAAACGGTTTAGAGTTGAGGCACCGAAGACGTTTTGAAACGTCGCGAAACATATGAGATGTTTCGAGGGCTGAAATTGGGATTTCAGGCTCGTGCCCACGTCAAGAGGTATAAGACCTCCGACGATTTTCTTAGCCTACAAACTAAGGAGAAAAGCTCAATTGTTGAGCTTGTGCTCAGATTGTCTGAGTACAACAATCATTTGAATCGAGTGGGAGTTGATCTTCCAGATGAGATATTGATGTTTCTCCGAAGTCATTACCACCAAGCTGCTAGAGCTTCGTGATGAACTATAATGTACCAGGGACATATATGATGATCCTTGAGATATTCGCGATGTTTGACACCACAAAAGTAGAAATCAAGAAGGAGCATCAATTGTTGATGGTTGGTGAAACCACTAGTTTCAAGAAGGGCAAGGGCAAAAAGGGATGCTTCATGAAACGGCAAATCAGCTGCTGCTCTAGTGAAGAAACCCAAGGTTGAACCCAAACCCGAGACTAAGTGCTTCTGTAATAAAGGGAACAGCCACTGGAGCAGAATTACCCTAGATACTTGGTAGATAAGAAGGCTGGCAAGGTCGATAGAAGTATATTGGATATACATTATGTTAATGTGTACTTTACTAGTACTCCTAGTAGCACCAGGGTATTAGATACCGGTTCGGTTGCTAAGTGTTAGTAACTCGAAATAAAAGCTACGGAATAAACAAAGACTAGCTAAAGGTGAGATGACGATATGTGTTGGAAGTATTTCCAAGGTTGATCAAATATCGTACGCTCCCTCTACCATCAAGATTGGTATTTGCGTTGAGCATAGACATGCTTGGATTATGTCTATCGCAATACGGTTATTCATTTAAGGAGAATAATGGTTACTTTGTTTATTTGAATAATACCTTCAATGGTCTTGCACCTAAAATGAATGGTTTATTGAATCTCGATCGTAGTGATACACATGTTCATGCCAAAATATATAAGATAGTAATGATAGTACCACCTACTTGTGGCACTGCCACGTAAGTCATATCGGTATAAAACGCATGAAGAAGCTCCATGTTGATGGATCTTTGGGCTCACTCGTTTTTGAAAAGTTTGAGACATGCGAACCATGTCTATTGGTGTATATGCATGAAGAAACTCCATGCAAATGGACCGTTTGGACTCACTTGATTTTGAATCACTTGAGACATGCAAATCATACCACATGGGCAAGATGACTGAAAGCCTCGTTTTCAGTAAAATGGAACTAGAAAGCAACTTGTTGGAAGTAATACATTTTGATGTGTGTAGTCCAATGAGTGCTGAGGCATGTAGTGGATATCGTTATGTTCTAGCTTCACACATGATTTGAGTAGATGTTGAGTATATTTACTTGATGAATCATGAGTCTGAATTATTGAAAGGTTCAAGTAATTTCAGGGTGAAGTCAAAAGATCGTCGTGACAAGAGGATAAAATATCTATGATATGATCATAGAGATGAATATCTGAATTACGAGTTTGGCACAGAATTAAGACATTGTGGAAATTGTTTCACAACTAATACAGCCTGGAACACCATAGTGTGATGGTGTGTCCGAACATCATAACTGCACCCTATTGGATATGATGCATAGCATGATGTCTCTTATCGAATTACCACGATAGTTTATGGGTTAGGCATTAGAGACAACCGCATTCACTTTAAATAGGGCACCATGTAATTCCGATGAGATGACACCGTATGAACTATGGTTTAGAGAAACCTAAGCTGTCATTTCTTAAAAGTTTGGGGCTGCGACGCTTATGTGAAAAAGTTTCAGGCTGATAAGCTCAAACCCAAAGCGGATAAATGCATCTTCATAGGACACCCAAAAACAGTTGGGTATACCTCCTGTCTCAGATCCGAAAGCAATAAGTGATTGTTTCTAGAATCGGGTCCTTTCTCGAAGAAAAGTTTCTCTCGAAAGAATTGAGTGGGAGGATGGTGGAGACTTGATGAGGTTGTTGAACCGTCTCTTCAACTAGTGTGTGGCAGGGCACAGGAAGTTGTTCCTGTGGCACCTACATCAATTGAAGTGGAAGTTTATGATAGTGATCATGAAACTTCAGATCAAGTCACTACCAAACCTCGTGGGATGACAAGGATGCATACTACTTCAGAGTGGTACGTGATCCTGTCTTGGAAGTCATGTTGCTAGACAAAAATGAACCTACGAGCTATGGAGAAGCGATGGTGGGCCCGGATCCGATAAATGGCTCGAGGCCATAAAATCCGAGGGAGGATCCATGTATGAAAAACAAAAGTGTAGACTTTGGCAGAACGGCTCGATGGTCGTAAGGCCGTTGAGTACAGATGGATTTTAAAAGGAAGACGGACAATGATGGTAAGTATTACCATTAAGAAAGCTCGACTTGTCGTTAAGATTTTTTCCGACAAGTTCAAGGAGTTGACTATGATGAGACTTTCTCACTCGTAGCGATGCTAAGAGTCTGTTGGAATTATATTAGCGATTACTGCATTATTTATGAAATCTTGCAGATAGGATGTCAAAACATTGTTTCCTCGACGATTTTCTTGAGGAAAGGTCGTATGTGATACAACCGGAAGGTTTTGTCAATCCTGAAAGATGCTAATAAGTATGCAAAGCTCCAGCAATCCTTCTAAGGACTGGAGTAAGCATCTCGGAGTTGGAATGTATGCTTTGATGAGATGATCAAAGATTTTGGGTGAATACAAAGTTTATGAGAAACTTGTATTTCCAAAGAAGTGAGTGGGAGCACTATAGAATTTCTGATGAGTATATGTTGTTGACATATTATGGATCAGAAATGACGTAGAATTTTTGGAAAGCATATAGGGTTATTTGGAAAGTGTTTTTCAATGGAAAGCCTGGATTAAGCTACTTGAACATTGAGCATCAAGATCTATAAGGATAGATCAAAACACTTAATGGTACTTTCAAATGAGCACATACCTTGACATGATCTTGAAGGTGTTCAAGATGGATCAGTCAAAGAAGGAGTTCTTGCCTGAGTTGTAAGGTATGAAGTTAAGACTTAAAGCTCGACCACGGCAGAAAAAAGAGAAAGGACGAATGTCGTCCCCTATGCTTTTGTCATAGGCTCTATACGGTATGCCATGCTGAGTACCGCACCTGATGTGTGCCTTGCCACATGTCTGGCAAGAGGGTACAAAGGTGATCCAGGAGTGGATCACTAGACAGCGGTCAAAATTGTCCTTGGAGTAATAAGGACATGTTTCTCAATTATGGAGGTGATAAAGAGTTCGGCGTAAAGAGTTATGTCGATGCAAGCTTAACACCTATCCGGATAACTCTGAGTAGAGATACCGGATATGTATAATGGAGCAACAATGTAGAATAGCTCCGAGTAGAACAATTATTTGTAATGGCTCCAAATATAGCGTAGTAGTTGCATCTACAAGATGACATAGAAATTTGCGAAGTACATACGGATCTGAATGTTGCAGACCCGTTGACTAAAACCTCTCTCACAAGCAAAACATGATCAAACCCAGAACTCATTGAGTCTTAATCACATGATGATGTGAACTAGTTTAGTGACACTAGTAAACTCTTTGGATGTTGGTCACATGGCGATGTGACCTGTGAGTGTTAATCACATGACGATGTGAAATAGATTATTGACTCTAGTGCAAGTGGGAGACTGTTGGAAATATGCCCTAGAGGCAATAATAAATTAGTTATTATTATATTTCCTTGTTCATGATAATCGTTTATTATCGATGCTAGAATTGTATTGATAGGAAACTCAGATACATGTGTGGATACATAGACAACACCATGTCCCTAGTAAGCCTCTAGTTGACTAGCTCGTTGATCAATAGATGGTTACGGTTTCCTGACCATGGACATTGGATGTTGTTGATAACGGGATCACATCATTGGGAGAATGATGTGATGGACAAGACCCAATCCTAAGCCTAGCACAAGATCGTGTAGTTTGTTTGCTAAAGCTTTTCTAATGTCAAGTATCATTTCCTTAGACCATGAGATTGTGCAACTCCCGGATACCGTAGGAATGCTTTGGGTGTGCCAAACGTCACAACATAACTGGGTGGCTATAAAGGTACACTACAGGTATCTTCGAAAGTGTCTGTTGGGTTGGCATGAATCGAGACTGGGATTTGTCACTCCTTGTGACGGAGAGGTATCTCTGGGCCCACTCGGTAGGACATCATCATAATGTGCATAATGTGATCAAGGAGTTGATCACGGGATGATGTGTTACGGAACGAGTAAAAGAGACTTGCCAGTAACGAGATTGAACAAGGTATCGGGATACCGACGATCGAATCTCGGGCAAGTATCGTACCGCTAGACAAAGGGAATTGTATACGGGATTGATCGAATTCTCGACATCGTGGTTCATCCGATGAGATCATCGTGGAACATGTAGGAACCAACATGGGTATCCAGATCCCGCTGTTGGTTATTGACCGGAGAACGTCTCGGTCATGTCTGCATGGTTCCCGAACCCGTAGGGTCTACACACTTAAGGTTCGATGACGCTAGGGTTATAGGGAATAAATATACGTGGTTACCGAATGTTGTTCAGAGTACCGGATGAGATCCCCGACGTCACGAGGAGTTCCGTAATGGTCCGGAGGTAAAGATTTATATATGGGAAGTCATCATACGGTCACCGGAATAATTCGGGGGTTACCGGTATTGTACCGGGACCACCGGAGGGGTTCCGGGGGTCCACCGGGAGGGTCCACCTGCCCCGGAGGGCCCTATGGGCTGTATGTGGAGAGGGACCAGCCCCTTAGTGGGCTGGGCGCCTCCCCCCTTAGGGCCCATGCGCCTAGGGTTTGGGGGAACCCTAAAGGGGGGGCGCCCCCCTTGCCTTGGGGGGCAAGGAAACCCCCCTTGGCCGCCGCCCCCTCCTCAGATTGGATCTGAGGGGGCCGGCCCCCCTCTCCCTTGCCCCTATATATATGTGGGGGGTGGGAGGGCAGCCGCACCCAAGTCTTGGCGCAGCCCTTCCCCTCTCCCAAGTTATCCTCTTCTCCCGTGGTGCTTGGCGAAGCCCTGCAGGATTGCCACGCTCCTCCTTCACCACCATGCCGTCGTGCTGCTGCTGGATGGAGTCTTTCCCAACCTCTCCTTCACCCCTTGCTGGATCAAGGCGTAGGAGACGTCACCGGGCTGTACGCGTGTTGAACGCGGAGGTGCCGTCCGTTCGGCACTAGGATCTCTGGTGATTTGAATCACGACGAGTACAACTCCATCAACCCCGTTCACTTGAACGCTTCCGCGTAGCGATCTACAAGGGTATGTAGATGCACTCTCCTTCCCCTCGTTGCTGGTTTCTCCATAGATAGATCTTTGTGACACGTAGGAAAATTTTGAATTTCTGCTACGTTGCCCAACAGAGAGTATTTTTCCAATGAATTTGATCTATTTTGTGCGGAACATGGTATAATCCATGAGCGGACGCCTCCCTACTCACCTCAGTCAAATGGGGTAGCCAAAAAAAAGAACCGAACTCTAACTGATATTGTTAACACCATGTTAGACACATCGGGTCTTTCCAAGGAATGGTGGGGGGAGGCGCTAATGACTGCGTGTCATGTCCTAAACCGAGTTCCCACAAAGCATAAGACCATGACTCCGTTTGAGGAATGGGAAAGGAAAAGATCGAAACTCTCTTACCTACGTACTTGGGGTTGTTTGGCGAAAGTCAATATACCAATTCCTAAGAAGCGCAAGCTTGGACCAAAAACCGTGGATTGTGTTCTTCTGGGCTATGCTTTTCATAGCATCGGCTATAGATTTTTGATAATAAAATGTGAGGTATCCTACATGCATGTTGGTACGATTATGGAGTCAAATGATGAAACTTTCTTTGAGGACATATTTCCTATGAAGGATATGTCGAGTTCATCAAATCAGGAGATACATACTCCATCTAGTGAGGAATTCACTGTAATTCCTGAACCCACCATTGCGATGGAACACGTTGAGAATCCTGTTGAGGGTGACAATGGAACTCCTTTGAGGAGTAAGAGACAGAGGACTGCAAAGTCCTTTGGTGATGATTTCAATGTGTACCTCGTGGATGACACACCCAGGACTATTTCAGAAGCCTATGCATCTCCTGATGCTGACTACTGGAAGGAAGCTGTACGTAGCGAGATGGATTCCATCTTAGCTAACGGTACTTGGGAGATCACTGACCGTCCTTATGGGTGCAAACCTGTAGGATGTAAGTGGGTGTTCAAGAAGAAGCTTAGACCTGATGGTACGATTGAAAAGTACAAGGCACGGCTTGTGGCCAAGGGTTATACCCAGAAAGAAGGTGAAGACTTCTTTGACACTTACTCACCCGTGGCTAGACTGACCACAATTCGGGTGCTACTATCACTGGCTGCCTCACATGGTTTTCTCGTTCATCAAATGGACGTTAAGACAACTTTCCTCGATGGAGAGTTGAAGGAGGAAATTTACATGGATCAGCCAGATGATTTTGTAGTACCTGGTTAGGAAGGAAAGGTGTGCAAGTTATTAAAGTCTTTCTATGGTCTTAAACAAGCTCCTAAGGAGTGGCATGAGAAGTTCGAAAGAACATTAACTGCTGCCAGCTTTGTAGTAAACGATGGTGACAAGTGCGTGTACTATCGCTATGGTGGGGGCGAAGGAGTTATTCTTTGTCTGTATATCAATGACATACTGATCTTTGGAACCAAACTTGATTTAATCAAGGAGGTTAAGGATTTCTTATCTCACTGTTTTGAGATGAAAGATCTAGGAGTAGCTGATGTTATCTTAAACATCAAGCTGTTGAGAGATGAGAAATGGTGGGATCACACTGCTTCAGTCTCACTATGTGGAAAAGATCTTGAGTCGTTTTGGGTATAGCGACTGCACGCCTTCTCCAACTCCATATGATGCTAGTGTGTTGCTTCGAAAGAACAGACGGATTGCTAGAGATCAGCTGAGGTATTCTCATATTATTGGCTCGCTTATGTATTTGGCGAGTGTCACGAGGCCTGACATCTATTTTGCTGTGAGCAAGCTGAGTCGGTTTGTGTCAAAACCGAGAGATGATCATTGGCATGCGCTTGAGAGAGTTATGCGCTATTTGAAAGGCACCGTGAGCTATGGGATTCACTACACCGGGGCTCCAAGGGTACTGGAGGGTTATAGTGACTCAAACTGGATATCTGATGCTGATGAGATTAAGGCCACAAGTGGTTATGTTTTCACACTTGGTGGTGGCGCTGTTTCCTGGAAGTCTTGCAAGCAGACCATCTTAACGAGGTCAACTATGGAAGCAGAACTCACAGCATTAGACACTGCCACTGTTGAAGCAGAGTGGCTTCGTGAACTCTTGATGGACTTACCTATGGTTGAAAAACCAATACCCCCTATCCTGATGAACTGTGATAATCAAACTGTGATCGTCAAAATAAACAGTTCAAAGGACAATATGAAGTCCTCAAGGCATGTGAAGAGGAGACTGAAATCTGTCAGAAAATTAAGGAACTCCGAGTTATTACGTTGGATTTTATCCAAACGTCGAAAAATTTGGCAGATCCCTTCACAAAGGGTCTATCACGTAATGTGATAGATAATGCATCGATGGAGATGGGTCTGAGACCCACCGCATGAGTTGTCCATAGTGGTAACCCACTCTATGTGATCGGAGATCCCATGAAGTAGAAGTGGGAGACAAGCTGTTGGTCAGCTGGGAGGAGAGTATCCCTATATTACCTATCCCACTCCATGAAGATGCAATACTCTCCTGATCTGCATGGCAGGTTGATATTTATCTTAATATGTTCCAAGTGGCTTATTCGAGTAAGCAGAGATGTTGTCCTGCAGAACATCTTTTGAGGAACACACCTATATGAATTTGACTGTTAACGTCACAGTCTGTGAGAATTGGGTGTTCTTTAATAAATTCATGAAAAGGCCCTGGAGTATGACGTATACGCTTCACCCGCGGGGAAGCCTTGCGACAGCCCAGTATTGGTCAAGAATTTGTGTGAAACTAGTCTCGCAGAAAACTTGTAGTTCAAGGCATAGTCCACTATTCAAGTTGTGATCTAGTGTAGCATAAATCTCTAAGTGGAAATTCAACTTCACAGTCTCCACCAAGCACCGGTATATAAATAATGTTTTGGAACTAAATGATGAGATGTGCCAATGAGACTTTGTGGGGGATTGTTGGAATTTTGCTAGTAGGCCTTTGGCCCAAAGCCCAACTAAAATTCTGAAATTCTCTTGGCCCATTCATACACACATGTGAGTGGAGTGAGTGAGGCTAAAGTTTAGTCCCACCCCGGAAGTTGAGAGAGAGTTGCACCTCTTTATAAGGTGAGCTCTTCTACCACTTGTATGAGCATGAGAAGAGAAGACATACACGCGCTCTCCTCCTCCTCGCTCGCCACGCCTCGTCACGACGCGCCGCGCCGCGCCGCGGGTTGCGGGATTGAGCCGAGCCGAGGACAGAGCTATGCACGTTGTCTATATTTTTGCTGCTCGGGAAAAATTAATGAGTCATTAATTAATAATTAACGAACGCGTTAATTACTAAACCATTTTTGATTTTTTTGGATCGTGACAACTCGGACGTGGGGTTTACTCCCACGACCTACCCGGTCCGCACTATATAGTCAGGCAGACGTCTACCCTAGCCGCCGCCGCTTCGTATGGTTTCTCACCACCGTTTCAGATCATTGCACCGCCAAGCAAGTCTTCTCCATCCCTCCTTTCGGCGTGTACCGGGAGAAGGGACATCAGGCCTCCGGAACCCCGCCTCTCGTGATCCTGTACAGGAGAGGGGCGATCAGGTTTTTGGGGAGCGCACTCGCGCGACTGCTAGCAGCGACGACTTCTTCCCCGACCTCGGTAACCTCATCCTCGACGACATGGGCGACAACGTCAACGTCGGCGGTGCTGCACCTGCTGCACCTTATGTTATTCTATCCTTCTTGATCGAGATCGTGGTAGAATTCATGTTTCTAGTATGTGCCCTAGATGTGATATGTTCATTTGCTATGCTAGTTCACATGATTAGTTTAATCTCTGCTACTGTAGTCATGATTTATCTTCTAATTATTCGGATTAAATCTCGTAGTAACTTGTTCATATTTCCAACAGAGGCCTCCCTCAGTTGCGCTGGGGTGCGATGGTGTAACGACTATGTGCGCTCGAGCTCCCCGATGAGTCCAAAATTGCATCATGGTTTATGTTTAGTTTTTTGATGTAGTCATAGGAATAGTCATAATTTTACCGCCTTTGCACACGTTTTTATTTATTTTACCAATATCCTTAAAGCGGAGGAATTTTCTAGGCAAAGGAAGAAAATCCAAAGATATTGTGTGAAAATCATGTTAATTTACATCATAAAAACATGCCATAAAAAGTACAAGGCAAAAGGGAGCAAAACCACTACATGGCTTCCAAAGGAGAAGGCGGCGCCTGGTATGAGTTCTTGTACCAGTAGCCGCCGCCACTGCTTGGTCGACTATTTTAACTCTGTGACATTGGATCGGGAAAACGAGCAGCAGAGAGGCCAGAAACTCCGTCAGGTTCAAAAACCCTAGCCTTTGGAATTCATCCGGAGTGGGAATCAATAAAAGGGTTTTTCAAGATCATCGTCTCGGTCAAGAGGACTACCACAACAACCATTTCCATCATCATCGCCCCATTCTCATCTCTGTAATACAAAACCCCTAGTGGATCCATTCTTATATTACCTGGATGTTCATTTGTGTCCATCATAATTTATCCTTTGATGCTTATCATTCTCATGTCTGAGTAGACTTCCTATTTCTTGGGGATATGAAAGAACCCTATTATGTTTAGGTGCTGAGCACCAATAGGATTTGATATCTTCTTTGTATGTTTATGTTAATAATCTTGAGCGTAGGGCGATAGGTGTGTCTCCAATGAATCTCATGGATTCAGTTAGTTTTTGGTCTTCGATGGATCTCCGTGGATCCAATCTTTGTTTGTGTGTACACGGGTTGGATCTTTCCAATATGAGATTCTCTTCAGCAATGATGGCTGTTTTTCAGGTGCACTGGTCATGTGGGGTAGCACGACGATTTCCCGATTGTCTATTAAAACAAGTTTTGGCAGGCTCTGGTGAGTGGTGGATGACGACGGCGGCCCGCCTCCGGCACACTCTAGTACTTGTAGTGGTTGATAGGTGGTCGACCAATCTGGATATAATTTTTATTATTTCTAATGTTCCTTCTATTTATGATGAATAGATCTAAATTTTTCATTTTTTTTTGCTTTTCTGCCTGAAAGAAATACCGATAACAATATAGCTTGCACCGACTAGTTATTTTTCGAGTTAATATCATCATTAGTGCACGAACTTGTACAACGTTAACAAATCAATATACAACCTTGAAACAACCATAAAAGTGGTCACATAACTCACAATGCGGTAACAGTTTGATACAAACGACTCAAGCAGCTGCTAGATCGGATGCCAAGTCAGCGAGTGGCACATGCCAGGGTTCCTTCTTATTTCAGAAAACTCCTGATTGAATGATGTATGATTCAGAATTCCTGTGATGATTTGGTGATCATCTTGTACAAGTTAAACTGTTTAGATTTTTTTTGCAACAATTTGGGTCATGACTACCCGCCAGTCCGTCACCGATGAGCGACAGGCTGTACTGGACGAGAAGGAGCGGCCTGCAAACATCCCTCTGAACTATGTTCCTCCTCCCCTGAACTCTATTCTTGTTCCTCTGCTGGTCACACTCTCACTCACTCCCTATTCTCTCTCTGATAACTGTGTGGCTACAGATTGAGCTTCAGTTAGGTATGGTATATGAATGGATGGATGGATGTAGAATTTAAAACAGGGGAGCATTAGTGTTGAAAATAATTTGCCAGTCCAAAGAAAACGAGAGAGTAAAAGAAACTGGAAAAAGAACTTAATATGTTTCTGTATAGAGGTAGTTTCTATATGTGCAGGAAAGATTTCTTCAACAAGATTACACAAAACATCGTCAGCATTGCAGTACAAAATTCCACCAAATTTCATGAGCATATTTCGACAAGACAAATACTCATTATTCAGAACATGCTACATCAGTTGAGTGATACACAAAAGATGTAGGACAACGATTGATTCAAGGTCAAATCCCACTAATCCACATCGTTCCTCAAGCCACCCACCGCTTCTGCCTCTCGCAGACGATGCGCCAATGCCACGGCCACCACCCTCTTTAGCGATGCCGGGAACTATGCGATACCGGCGTGCGCGGCCACCGGGAGCCATGCGATACCCGGCTGTTGCGGTCGCTGGGAGCCCTCGACGGTGGGAGTGTGTCTACATGTTAGGATTTGGGATTGGGGTCCAGAATCAGGGAATGGGGAAAGCAAGACTTTATAATACATTTACACAAATGCCAAGGTGTTTTTTAAACCAGGACCGTAGAACAATTGTTCTACGGTATTTTCAATTAAATTAATAAAAAGTATTTACAAACAAGTAGAGAATGTGGACTCAACCAATGCCCTCTCTAGGAAACATGAAGACTATTTATAAGTTCTGTTCTATCCAACTATCTATCTGTGATGCTTTGTGATTCTTTGATCTGAGTCCTACAATCTGTAATCCTTCTTTGAGATAGAACTTTCAGGAGTTGATGTGTGTGTTAAAATAATCTTGATTAGTAGTCAAGTTACGTGATGTTAGTGCAAGCAATACATTGCTTGAGTAGTAAGCCCGGCTAGGGTACGAGGTGTCCGTGTCGTACGTAGTTAGGATAAGTTGATTAGGCAAGTTGTAATCAGTTGTCTAAGTACTAGTAGTTCGTGTAGGTTTTGGAGTCTAGGCTGGAGTTGGCTTGCTACGTACATGGCTAGCTAATATATAAGTAACACGTCGTGGAAGTTTTGCATCAACACGGTGGAGAAAAAAGAGAAATTCCAACATTTGGTATCAGAGCAAGGTTCAAGATTTGAAGCCGCGCTTGCCCCGGGGTCGCGACCCGATTAGCGCCTCAGGGCAGGCAATGAAGTCGCTGGGTGGTGCAGCTATGAGGAGGATCGTGCGATCGTCGTTCGACGGAGCGACAAGGAGAGAGACGGCAGACTGTCGTTGGAAGGTGGTGGAAGCAGATCGTTAATGGGAGAGGTGGTGCCGAGGTGCGGTGCCAGAAATTCGTCAAGATCGTCATCCGTAGGAGTTTGATGAGTCAATGAGTCATGCGAGTCAGCACGTCTTGGTCGTCGTCGTGTCAGTGGGTCGGTTGGTCGTCGTCATGTCCAAGTGCTCGTCTGCGTGAGGAGGCGTTGAAGATGAAGTGCCAAGGTCGTCTATGTGTCTCGACGAGAGGATCAAGTTCAACTATGTGGGGGCGGTAAACCAGTGAAGGTGAGTCTCTTCAATGATGCCATGTCTCTACATGAGGCTGGAGTGGGTGATGTAGTCCATAGGGTGGTGTGATCCACAAGGAGCCGGCATGTGCTAGGGTGGATGGTGAAGTCCACCAGGTGGTGTTTTCCACAGGTTACTGGCAAGGCTGGGTAGTCCAAGGCATATTTGAGGTGGTCCGTAAATTCACCAAGTCAAAATTGAAGGGGAGATTGTTGTGAACAACCAAGCCAACAATTTTGCTTGTCATGGTGCGAGCGGATGAGTCGACAAAGGGTGATCTACAACGAGCCAAGACTGAAGGAGCACAGAAGACAAAGAATCAAGATTAGGAAGAGAATGTTAGAATAATCTTGATTAGTAGTCAAGTTACGTGACGTTAGTGCAAGCAATCCTTTCTTGAGTAGTAAGTCCGGCTAGGGTACGAGTTATCCGTGTTGTACGTAGTTAGGATAGGTTGATTAGGCAAGTTGTAATCAGTTGTCTAAGTACTAGTAGTTTGTGTAGGCTTTGGAGTCTAGGCTAGAGTTGGCTTGCTACGTACATGGCTAGCTTATATATAAGTAACACTCCGTGGAAGTTTTGTATCAACATGGTGGAGAAAACTAAGGAAATAAATAAAGAGGGAACAATAGAGGGAACGACAAGGGCCCTTGGCTAAAGTTTTTGTGTGCGCATGTGTTCATCGTTATTTGATGTGATCGATCCTGTGGACGGAATTCCAACAGTGTGGTGGAGCAGATCTGAAAATTTTATCATTCCAAACCAACCAAGTGTTCCAGCATCCCACAATTATGATCTCCACAACAATTTCTTTAGGTAACTTGGTCATGGTCAGCACTATTTCATCATATGTAGAAATTGAAGGAAATATGCTCTAGAGGCAATAATAAAGTTATTATTTATTTCCTTATATCATGATAAATGTTTATTATTCATCTATAATTGTATTAACCGGAAACTTAGTACATGTGTGAATACATAGACAAACTAAGTGTCACTACTATGCCTCTACTTGACTAGCTCGTTAATCAAAGATGGTTAATTTTCCTGGCCATGGACAAGAGTCGTCATTTGATGAACGGGATCACATCATTAGAGAATGATGTGATTGACTTGACCCATCCTTTAGCTTAGCATGATGATCGTTTAGTTTGTTGCTATTGCTTTCTTCATAACTTATACATGTTCCTATGACTATGAGATTATGCAACTCTCGAATACCAGAGGAACACTTTGTGTGCTACCAAACATCACAACAACTGGGTGATTATAAAGGTGCTCTACAGGTGTCCCCAATGGTGTTTGTTGAGTTGGCATAGATCGAGATTAGGATTTGTCACTCCGAGTATCGGAGAGGTATCTCTGGGCCCTCTCGGTAATGCACATCACTATAAGCCTTGCAAGCATTGTGACTAATGAGTTAGTTGCGGGATGATGCATTACGGAACGAGTAAAGAGACTTGCCGGTAACGAGACTGAACTAGGTATTGAGATATCGATGATTGAATCTCGGGAAAGTAACATACCGATGACAAATGGAACAATGTATGTTGTTATGCGGTTTGATCGATAAAGATCTACGTAGAATGTGTAGGAACCAATATGAGCATCTAGGTTCCGCTATTGGTTATTGACCGGAAGTGAGTCTCGGTCATGTCTACATAGTTGTTGAACCCGTAGGGTCCGCACGCTTAACGTTTGGTGACGATCGGTATTACGATTTTATGTGTTTTGATGTACCAAAGGTAGTTTGGAGTCCCGGATTTGATCACGGACATGACGAGGAGTCTCGAAATGGTCGAGACATAAAGATCGATATATTGGAAGCCTACGTTTGGACATCGGAATGGTTCCGGATGAAATCGGGAGTATACCGGAGCACCGGGAGGTTACCGGAACCCCCCGGGAGGTATATGGGCCTTATTGGGCCTTAGTGGGAGAGAGGGGGAAGGAGCAAAGGAGGGGGCGCCCCCCAAGCCCAATCCAAATTGGGAGGGGGGCCGGCCCCCCTTTCCTTCCTCCTCCCTCCTCCTTCCTTGTCTCGTAAATCCAACAAGGCAAGGGGGGAATCCTACTCCCGGTGGGAGTAGGACTCCCCTTGGGGCGCGCCTAGGAGGCCGGCCCCCTCCCCCTCCTCCACTCCTTTATAAATGAGGGAGGGGGGCACCCCATGGACACACAAGTTGATCATTGATCTTTTAGCCGTGTGCGGTGCCCCCTCCACCATATGCCACCTCGGTAATATCGTAGCGGTGCTTAGGCGAAGCCCTGTTCCGGTAGCAACATCATCACCATCATCATGCCGTCGTGTTGATGAAACTCTCCCTCGAAGCTCTACTGGATCATGAGTTCACAGGACATCACCGAGCCGAACGTGTGCAGATCGCGGAGGTGCCGTACCTTCGGTGCTAGATCGGTCGATCGTGAAGACGTACGACTACATCAACTGTGTTGTCATAATGCTTCCGCTTACGGTCTATGAGGGTACGTAGACGATACTCTCCCCTCTCGTTGCTATGCATCACCATGATCTTGCGTGTGCGTAGGATTTTTTTTGAAATTATTGCGTTCCCCAACAGTGGCATCCGAGCCAGGTTTATGCATAGATGTTATATGCACAAGTAGAACACAAAGGAGTTGTGGGCGCGGGTATATACATATTGCTTGCCGTTACTAGTTGATTCTTGATTCGGCGGTATTGTTGGATGAAGCGGCCCAGACCGACATTACGCGTACGCTTATGCGAGACTGGTTCTACCGCCATGCTTCGCACACAGGTGGCTAGTGGGTGTCTGTTTCTCCAACTTTAGTTGAATCGGTTTCAATGAACATGGTTCTTTCTGAAGATCAAAAGGCAATCTTGCACCATACTATGTTGTGGTTTTTGATGCGTAGGTAAGAACAGTTCTTGCTCAGTCCATAGCATCCACGCAAAACTTGCAACAACAAAGTAGAGGACATCTAACTTGTTTTTGCAGGGCATGTTGTGATGTGATATGGTCAAGACATGATGAGATATAAATTGTTGTATGAGATGATCATGTTTTTTTGAAGTTATCAGCAACTGGCAGAAGCCTTATGGTTGTCTCTTTATTGCATAAGATGCACGCTCCAAATAATTGCTTTACTTTATCGCTATGCGATAGCAATAGTTGTAAGAGCAATAGTTGGCGAGATGACCATACGATGACATGTTGATAGAGATCAAGATGATGGAGATCATGGTGTAATGCCGGTGACGATAGAGATCATGACGGTACTTTAGAGATGGAGATCAAAGGCGCAAGATGGTCATGGTCATATCATGTCACATATTTTGATTGCATGTGATGTTTATCCTTTATGCATCTTATTTTGCTTAGTTCGGCGGTAGCATTATAAGATGATCTCTCACTAAATTTCAAGGTATAAGTGTTCTTCCTGAGTATGCACCGTTGCAACAGTTCGTCGTTCGAGACACCACGTGATGATCGGGTGTGATAAGCTCTATGTTCACGTGCAAGCCAGCTTTGCACACACGGAATACTCGGGTTAAACTTGACGGGCCTAGCATATGCAGATATAGCCTCGGAACACTGGAGACCGAAAGGTCAAGGGTGAATCATATAGTAGATATGATCAACATAGTGATGTTCACCATTGAAAACTAGTCCATCTCACGTGATGATCAGACATGGTTTAGTTGATATGGATCACATGACCACTTAGATGATTAGAGAAATGTCTATCTAAGTGGGAGTTCTTAAGTAATTTGATTAATTGAACCTTAATTTATCATGAACTTAGTCCTGATATTATTTGCATATCTATGTTGTAGATCAATAGCTTGCAATGTAGCTCCCCGTTTATTTTTTGATATGTTCCTAGAGAAAAATAAGTTGAAAGATGTTAGTAGCAATGATGCGGACTAGCTCCGTGATCTGAGGATTATCCTCAATGCTGCACAGAAGTATTATGTCCTTGATGCACCACTAGGTGACAAAACTGTTGCAGGAGCAGATGCAGACGTTATGAACGTTTGACAAGCTCGGTATGATGACTACTTGATAGTTTAGTGCACCATGCTTTACGGCTTAGAACCGGGACTTCAAAAATGTTTTGAATGACATGGAGCATATGAGATGTTCCAAGAGTTGAAATTGGTATTTCATGCTCATGCCCGTGTCGAGAGGTATGAGACCTCTGACAATACTTTGCCTACAAGATGGAGGAGAATAGCTCAACGAGTGAGCATGTGCTCAGATTGTCTGGGTACTACAATTGCTTGAATTAAGTGGGAGTTAATCTTCCGGATAAAATAGTGATTGACAGAGTTCTCTAGTCACTATCACCAAGTTACTAGAACTTCGTGATGAATTATAATATGCAAGGAATGACAAAAGTAATTCTCAAGCTCTGCGCAATGCCGAAATCAGCGAAGGTAGAAATCAAGAAAAGCATCAAGTGTTGATGGTTGACAAGACCACTAGTTTCAAGTAAAAGGGCAAGGGAAAGAAAGGGAACTTCAAGAAGAATGGCAAGCAAATTGCCACTCCCATGAAGAAGCCCAAAGCTAGACCCAAGCCTGAAACTGAGTGCTTCTACTGCAAAGGAAATGGTTACTGGAAGTGTAACTACCCTAGATACTTGGCGGATAAGAAGGATGTCATACTGAACAAAGGTATATTGGATATACATGTTATTGATGTGTACTTTACTAGTGTTTATAGCAACCCCTTGGTATTTGACACTGGTTCAGTTGCTAAGAGTAGTAACTCGAAACGGGAGTTGAAAAATAAACAAAGACTAGTTAAGGGCGAGGTGATGATGTGTGTTGGAAGTGATTCCAAAGTTGATAAGATCACCATCGCACACTCCCTTTACCTTCGGGATTAGTGTTGAGCCTAAAATAAATGTTATTTGGTGTTTTCATTGAGCATGAATATGATTGGATCATGTTTATTGCAATATGGTTATTCATTTAAGTCAAAGAATAATTGTTGTTCTATTTACATGAATAAAACCTTCTATGGTCATACACTCAATATAAATGGTTTACTGAATCTCGATCGTAGTGATACACATATTCATAATATTGAAGCCAAAAGATGCAAAGTTAATAATGATAGTGCAACTTATTTGTGGAACTGCCGTTTAGGTCATATTGGTGTAAAGCGCATGAAGAAACTCCATGCTGATGGGATTCTGGAATAACATGATTATGAATCACTTGATGCTTGTGAACCATGCCTCATGGGCAAGATGACTAAGACTCCATTCTCCGGAACAATGGAGCGAGCAACTGACTCTTTTTGGAAATAATACATACTGATGTATGCGGTCCGATAAGTGTTGAGGCTCGCGGCGGGTATGATTATTTTCTGACCTTCATAGATGATTTGAGCAGATATGGGTATATCTACTTGATGAAACATAAGTCTGAAACATTTGAAAAGTTCAAAGAATTTCAGAGTGAAGTGGAAAATCATTGTAACAAGAAAAATAAAGTTTCTACGATCCGATCGTAGAGACGAATATTTGAGTTACGAGTTTTGCCTTCAACTAAAACAATGTGGAATAGTTTCACAAATTCATGCCACCTGGAACACCATAGCATAATGGTGTGTCCGAACGTCATAACTGTACTTTATTGGATATAATGCAATCTATGATGTCTCTTGCCGATTTACCACTATCGTTTTGGGGTTATGCATTAGAGACAGCTACATTCACGTTAAATAGGGCACCATCTAATCCGTTGAGACGACACCGTATGAACTATGGTTTGGCTAGAAACCTAAGCTGTCGTTTCTTAAAGTTTGGGGTTGTGATGCTTATGTGAAAATTTTTCAGCCTGATAAGCTCAAACCCAAATCGGAAAAGTGTGTCCTGATAGGATACCCAGAAGAAACTATTGGGTACACCTTCTATCACAGATCCGAAAGGCAAGATCTTTGTTGCTAAGAGTGGATCTTTTCTAGAGAAGAAGTTCCTCTCGAAAGAAGTGAGTGGGAGGAATGTAGAACTTGATGAGGTAATTGTACCTTCTCCCAAATTGGAAAGTAATTCATCACAGAAATCAGTTCTAGTGATTTCTACACCAATTAGTAAGGAAGCTAATGATGATGATCATGAAACTTCAGATCAAGTTACTACCAAACCTCGGAGGACAACCAGAGTATGGTCCGCACCAGAGTGGTACAGTAATCCTTTCTGGAATTCATGTTACTAGACCATGACGAACCTACGAACTATGAGGAAGCGATGATGATCCCAGATTCTGCGAAATGGCTTAAGGCCATGAAATCTGAGATGGGATCCATGTATAAAGAACAAAGTATGGACTTTGATTGACCTGGACAATGATCGGCGAGCCATTAAGAATAAATGGATTTTCAAGAGGAAGACAGACACTGATAGTAGTGTTACTATCTTTTTTTAGAAAAGGGGACATCCCCGGCCTCTGCATTAGAATGATGCATACGGCCACCTTTATTAGCAAGTAAAAAGGTTCAACAATAGTCTTAAAGTCTCAAGCAAAAGCTGCTCACAAAGAGCTAAGGAACCAAAATGAAAGCCACAACCGGCTGGAAAAAGTGAGATAGGAAAACTAATTGCCTATCCTATTACATGACCACCATCCAAACCGGCTGAAAATATCCCGTGCTACCATCTCCCAGCGGATAGATCCAGTAACCAAACGCTCCCTGGCCTCCGTCGGAGTGAGTAATGACCACATACAGATCTACGCAGTGGCTCAGAAGATAACCTGCAAAAAGTGAGTATTTGTTGTTTTGTTAAAGACCAAATCATTTCTGCAATTCCAGATAGCCCATAATAAAGCACATACTCCTACATGAATGTGTCTTGCTGTTTGGGACTCAATCCCATCCAACCACATCCCAAATAATGTGCTAATATTATTTGGTGGAGTAATATTGAAGGCTATGTTAACTGATGGCCAAAGAATCTTTGCCAAAGGACAATCGAGAAAGAAGTATTTGACTGTTTCATCTGTATCACAAAAACTACATCGAGAGGATCCACTCCAGTTGCGTTTAATCAAGTTATCCTTAGTTAAAATGACTTGTTTGTGTACAAACCACATAAACACTTTAACTCTCAAGGGAACTTTGACATGCCAAACATGTTTCGAGGTAGGAATAGAGCTTGAATTAATGACATCCAAATACATGGATTTAACCGTAAATTATCCATTCCTAGTAAGCTTCCAACACAACTGATCCGGACAGAGAGTTGAACATCCATCAATCTTCTCACAAGATGGAGCCAAGCTTCCCAACGGTTACCGTCTAACGCTCTCCTGAAGCTGATATTTAGAGGCGTGGACTGGCATACTGACTCAACGGTTGCATCTCTCAGTTTAACAATACTATAGAGAGAAGGATACTGAAGCGCGAGAGGCATGTCCCCTAGCCAAGTATCCTCCCAGAATCTCGTAGAAGTACCGTACCGACGACAAACTTGGTCCGATTGAGAAAAACCGATTTAACTCTCATCAGTCCTTTCCAGAAAGGCGAATCCATCGGCCTCACTGTCACCTGGGATAAAGTTTTGGATTGGAGGTACTTATTACGCAGAATTTGTGCCCATGTGGCCTCGGTCTCTCGAGAAAGCTTATACAACCATTTTCTAAGGAGACATTTGTTCTTCACCTCTAGATTTTCAATACCTAGACCCCCTTGGTCCTTCCGTCGACAAATAATGTCCCACTTAGTTAGTCTATACTTCCTCTTCAGGTCATCACTTTGCCAGAAGAAACGGGATCGATAGAAATCAAGTCTTTTCCGAACTCTGACTGGTACCTCGAAAAAAGACAATAGGAACATGGGCATACTTGTGAGCACCGAATTAATGAGAATTAAGCGGGCCCCATACGACATCAGTTTGCCCTTCCAACATCCTAGTTTCTTCTCAAATCGATCCTCAATGCACTTCCATTCTCTATTTGTTAGCTTACGATGATGAATGGGTATACCTAAATGCGTGAAAGGCAAAGCCCCCAATTCACAACCGAATAATTGCTTATACGCCTCTTGTTCCTCATTGGCTCTTCCAAAATAGAACAATTCACTCTTGTGGAAATTGATTTTTAGTCTGGTCAATTGTTCAAATAAGCATAACACCACCTTCATGTTTCTCGCTTTTACCAAGTCATGCTCCATAAAGATGATTGTATCATCTGCGTACTGTAGGACAGATACACCTCCATCAACTAGATGAGGTACCAAACTACCTACTTGGCCAGCATCCTTAGCCCTCCCTATTAGAATCGTCAACATGTCGACTATGATGTTGAACAGAATAGGTGACATTGGATCTCCTTGTCTCAAGCCCTTATGTGTTTGGAAATAGCGACCTATATCATCATACACTCTAATCCCAACACTTCCTTTTTGCATGAAAGATTCCACCTGTTTTCTCCAGGCTGGATCAAAACCTTTCATCCTCAACGCTTGTTGGAGGAATGGCCATTTGACTTTGTCGTACGCTTTCTCGAAATCCACTTTGAAAACAACCCCATCTAGTTTTTTCGTATGGATTTCATGGAGCAGGACCACCACCCCTTCAAGGATGTTTCGGCCTGGCATGAAAGCAGTTTGGGACGGTTGCACCACAAAATGTGCAATTTGCGTGAGTCTATTTGTCCCAACCTTGGTGAAAATTTTGAAACTTACATTCAGAAGACAGATAGGCCTGAACTGCTCAATTCACACTGCCTCTGTTTTCTTAGGAAGCAAGGTGATGGTTCCAAAATTCAGATGAAACAAGTGAAGCTGTCCAGCGAATAAATCCTGGAACATCGGAAGCAAATCCCCTTTAATGATATGCCAACACCTCTTATAAAACTCCGCTGGAAATCCATCTGGCCCCGGAGCTTTATTATTCTTCATCTGAGAAATAGCTTCAAACACCTCTTTCTCCGAGAACGGAGCAGTTAAAATATCGTTCTCATCTGAAGCAAGCTGAGGGACATCTTCAATCCGCGACTCATCTAGAGATACAAAATTATCCCCCGGAGGCCCAAAAAGCTACTTATAATAGTTAGTGATGTATAATTTAAGATTCTCCTGTCCTACAATCGTCCCTTCGTCTTGCTCAAGATAAAAGATCCTTTTCTTTCTATGCTTGCCATCGGCGATCATATGAAAGAAGTGAGTGTTGGCGTCCCCCTGGATCACCTTGTGAACCTTTGCCCGCAATGCCCACTTCAATTCCTCTTCTCGCAAGAGCTCTTTCAATCTCATCTCCGCATCTAATTTAACATGAAGTTCCGTTGAATCTAGGATCATGGACTCGACTTTGACATCTAAGGCCTAAATAAGGGTAAGAAGCCTTTCCTTTTCAACCTTATAAATCCCACTGAGATTCTTAGCCCACCCACACAAGAAACTTCACAAGTGTCGTATCTTATTCTGCCATCTTTCAATTGGAGTCATTACTCCAAAATCTTTAGCCCACTCCCTGGCTATAAGATCAAAAAATCCTTCTCTCTCAAACAACACTAGTTCGA
Organism: Triticum urartu; assembly: GCF_003073215.2. Taxonomy (NCBI): domain Eukaryota; kingdom Viridiplantae; phylum Streptophyta; class Magnoliopsida; order Poales; family Poaceae; genus Triticum; species Triticum urartu. The sequence continues at coordinate 379,306,702 of NC_053026.1, read as the reverse complement.
AAGAGAAGGTATTCTTATTCCCCACGTGCGTTGCTCACTAGAGTCAACCAATAAGGGGGTGTGGTCCGAGATTCCGCGCGATAATGCCTGGACGGTAACCAGAGGAAACTTCTGTTCCCAGTCAACGCTCGCGAGGACACAATCTAGCTTCTCAAAAGTGGGGGTTGGCAGAGTATTAGCCCATGTGAATTTTCTTCCTGAAAGCTCTATCTCTCTCAGATCCAAGCTTTCAATAATGGTGTTAAACATGAACGACCATCTGCCATCAAAATTATCGTTGTTCTTTTCGTCTCTCCTTATAATGATATTGAAATCACCCCCACTAAGATTGGAATCTGCTCAGACCCGCAAATACGGACTAAATCCGCCAAAAAATCTGGTTTGAGTTCTGGTTGTGCGGCCCCATACACCGCCACCAGGGCCCAATTAAACCCGTCGACCTTCGACCTAACCCGAAACTTGACGGCAAAATCTCCCATGACCACACTTCAGACTTCCAACGTCTCGCATTTAACCCCAAGTAAGATCCCACCGGATCTTCCTCTCGGGGGAAGACAGTGCCAGTCATAATCAACACCTCTTGACAACGTGTTTAGGAATTGAGGAGAAAAATTGCCTCTTCCTGTTTCAGAAAGGTCAATAAAGTCCAACCTATGTTCGATAGAAGCCTCTGCTAGAAATCTTCTTTTAGCCAAGTCCCTCAGACCTCTGCTATTCCAAAAAATTCCTCTCATAACTCATCACGAAATTTTTTGGTCATCCGGTTCCTAGCACTTCTACGCACCGCCGAGACTGGGTAAATTTTGCGTTGCCACTTGCGTTTAGGCTTAGCTACTTCCTCCACTCGGTCCTCACAACTGGGTTCTGTGGGTCTACTGCAAGGATCCTCTATAGGTTCACTTTCCCCAAGAGGTAAAGAACCTTCCTCCTCCTTAGTCTCAGGAGGGGAAGGGGCAATATCTGCACAAAGCGTATCTAACACCCTGACTCCCAACTGAGCAATATCGGAATCGTTCATAGGTTTAACGGCTGCTAAATTGCGAATCATGTCTAAAGCCTGATCCGCTTCAAGATCCAAGATGTCATTAACTGAATGCGAGATCTCATTAACATTACTTCCTAGTGAAACTCCTAACTGATTTGCATTATGAATAATCTCAACATTAGAAAAGTGCAAAATAGAATTAGAGTGTTGACCGACATACTAGTAGTGACCTCAATATCACGAAGCTTGGCCGCTCGCCTGGCGCACCTCAGCTGCATGTCATCAACGTATGGCTGGTCCTGAAGATGACAGCTCATCCGCCGCCCCTCAGACACAGGATCCGGGATACCCCCAAAAGCTATGACCTCCTCCCTAGTGGCCTCGATAGGGGTAGGGCCTCCCGCCCCACCCCCACCGCACGGATGTAGAGAGTCCCCAGGACCCGCCGTCGGCACCGGCCCCGGCGATTGTAGGGGGGAGAATGCTGGGCCATCTGCCCACGCTCCCCATCGGCCGCGGACAGCCCAGTCGTCGGCTCACCCATAGGCTGGCGATGGGAGATAATAACAGGGGCCGCCTGCCCCCGCTCCTCTCCAAGAACAGCTGTAACTCCGGCAGGAGAGGCATCCACAGAAGTCGACGTCGGCAGGAGCAACCCCTGTGGCAGTAGACGTGACTGCTCGCCCATGGAGCCAACAGATGTCGCAGGCATGGTCGCCCAGACTACCTCAGGAGAAGAAGGAACTGAGGCCTCCTGCCCCAGTCTCCCTCTCAACCTCGGCACGTCGCTGATCGGCAATGAAAGCACCTCGTCCTCGGTCCTCAACCGTGGCACAACAGCTGAAAGAGAAGGGGCCACATGCCCACGATCCTCCACCCCCTCGGAAGAGACCTCACCCACAGCAAAGTCTAAGGGGGGAAGCGTGCCCTCCAACACGTCATCAGACTCCACTCGATCGCTCCAAAGCCTAGGAGGAGCAGAAGCAGGCTCAAAAGAACCGAATCTCAGCGTGTTCATGGGTACCGTAGCAGAAGGAGCGACCCCAGACCGAAGCGCCTGCAAGGTGGGGCTCGGCCCGTTGGCCGGCTCAGGCCCAACATCATCCCCTGGCATCTCCGTGTTCCCCGAACCATCATTGTTATCATGCATATCCACATCCGTCCCAGCCATAGCCTCGGCAAAAAGATCTGTATCCTCAAACTCAATAACAAGATCAAAGACCATGCCCCTGTAAGTCCACTTGACCATGTCAGGCACAAACTCAATATCGAGGACACTCACCAGCACGCGTGCCACTCCATTTTCTCTGGTGAAAGCCATATCGACCTTCTCGGTCTTTCCGACTAGAAACCCCAAGCTAGCAACAACCCAAGCATCCTGAAGCGGCTTGTAAGGAGCCCCTGAGAAACGCAACCAAACCTGGGTAAGAGGCTTGCCCTGCGGCTCAACTCGCTTCCACTCATGGAACTCGAGGATGCACTCAGTACCAGGTACTCTGCATAACCCAAAACTCAACATACGCTCCAAGTCCTCCAAAGTAGGAAAATCAACCTTATAAGAGTTGGCCTCGAGACGCATGAGCTCCCACTCAAAGTTACCTGGAACTAACTCAGTGAGCTTGTGCATAATCTGCGCCTCAGACACATCACTCTTAGTAACTTTGACAATCCCTGTAGTTGTGCTCTGGGGTTCGTCAGGTATCTCCCTCACACTAGGAGACTCAAAAAACATCAGCTCAGCACAATATACTCCATAGATATTGATACTTGGCATCTGATTCCGCAGAATAGGGCACTCCCCCATGTCATGCGCAGGCTTGAGGCAGGTATCACAAAGTTCAGTTACACATTCCGCAATAAAGTGACCCCTCTCACCACATCGATATCACAACATCTTCCCCTTCTTACGAGCCCACTTGGAGGCTCTATTCGCATCTGTCTTATCGGCAGTACCAACAGCATCCGACACTAAGGTCTCAGTCCTAGGTACCGATAACCCGCAAGTATAGGGGATCGCAACAGCTTTCGAGGGTAGAGTATTCAACCCAAATTTATTGATTCGACACAAGGGGAGCCAAAGAATATTCTCAAGTATTAGCAGCTGAGTTGTCAATTCAACCACACTTGGAAACTTAGTATCTGCAGCAAAGTGTTTAGTAGCAAAGTAATATGATAGTGGTGGTAGCGGCAACAAAAGTAAAGACAACAAAAGTAATGTTTTTGGTATTTTGTAGTGATTGTAACAGTAGCAGCGGGAAAGTAAATAAGCGTAAACCAGTATATGGAAAACTCGTAGGCACCGGATCAGTGATGGATAATTATGCCGGATGCGGTTCATCATGTAACAGTCATAACATAGGGTGACACAGAACTAGCTCCAATTCTTCAATGTAATGTAGGCATGTATTCCGTATATAGTCATACATGCTTATGGAAAAGAACTTGCATGATATCTTTTGTCCTACCCTCCCGTGGCAGCGGGGTCCTATTGGAAACTAAGGGATATTAAGGCCTCCTTTTAATAGAGAACCGGAACAAAGCATTAGCACATAGTGAATACATGAACTCCTCAAACTATGGTCATCACCGAGAGTGGTCCCGATTATTGTCACTTCGGGGTTGCCGGACCATAACACATAGTAGGTGACTATAGACTTGCAAGATAGGATCAAGAACTCACATATATTCGTGAAAACATAATAGGTTCAGATCTGAAATCATGGCACTCGGGCCCTAGTGACAAGCATTAAGCATAGCAAAGTCATAGCAACATCAATCTCAGAACATAGTGGATACTAGGGATCAAACCCTAACAAAACTAACTCGATTACATGATAAATCTCATCCAACCCATCACCGTCCAGCAAGCCTACGATGGAATTACTCACGCACGACGGTGAGCATCATGGAATTGGTGATGGAAGATGGTTGATGATGACGACGGCGACAAATCCCCCTCTCCGGAGCCCCGAACGGACTCCAGATCAGCCCTCCCGAGAGGTTTTAGGGCTTGGCGGCGGCTTCGTATCGTAAAACGCGATGATTTCTTCTCTCTTATTTTTTTCTCTCCGAAAGCAAATATATAGAGTTGGAGTTGGCGTCGGAGGGCATCCAGGGGGCCCACGAGGTAGGGGGCGCGCCCTAGGGGGGGGCGCCCCCACCCTCGTGAGAAGGGTGTGGGCCCCCTGGTCTTCATCTTTGGCGAGGATTTTTTATTATTTTTTCTAAGATGTTCCGTGGAGTTTCAGGTCATTCTGAGAATATTTGTTTTCTGCACATAAAACAACATCATGGCAATTCTGCTGAAAACAACGTCAGTCCGGGTTAGTTCCATTCAAATCATACAAGTTAGAGTCCAAAACAAGGGCAAAAGTGTTTGGAAAAGTAGATACGACGGATACGTATCAACTCCCCCAAGCTTAAACCCTTGCTTGTCCTCAAGCAATTCAGTTGACAAACTAAAAGAAAGAAAAAAAACTTTTACAAACTCTGTTTGCTCTTGTTGTTGTAACTATGTCAAGCCAGCATTCAAGTTTTCAGCATAGATCATAACTAACCACATTTGCAATAATTCTCAGGTCTCACAATTACTCATATCAATAGCATAATCAACTAGCAAGTCATAATAATAAATCTCGGATGACAACACTTTCTCAAAACAATCATAATATGATATAACAAGATGGTATCTCGCTAGCCCTTTTTGAGACCGCAAAACATAAATGCAGAGCACCTTTAACGATCAAGGACTGACTAGACGTTGTAATTCATGGTAAAAGAGATCCAATCATAGTCATACCCAATATAAATTAATAGTGATGAATGCAAATGACAGCTCTGCTCTCCAGCTAGTGCTTTTTAATAAGAGGGTGATGACTCAACATAAAAGTAAATGGATAGGCCCTTCGTAGAGGGAAGCAGGGATTTGTAGAGGTGCCAGAGCTCGGTTTTGAAATAGAGATAAATTGCATTTTGAGCGGTATACTTTCATTGTCAACGTAACAACTAAGAGATGGCGATATCTTCCATGCTAAACACATGATAGGCGGTTCCCAAACAGAATGGTAAAGTTTATACTCCCCCTCCACCAACAAGCATCAATCCATGGCTTGCTCGAAACAACGAGTGCCTCCAACATACATCAGGTCCCAGGGGGAGTTTTGTTTGCAATTAATTTTGATTTAGTTTGCATAAAGCATGGGACTGGGCATCCCGGTGACCAGCCATTTTCTCGTGAGTGAGGAGCAGAGTCCACTCCTCTTGAGAATAACCAGCCTAACACAGAAGATAAGGACATCCTTGGTTGATACATGAGCTATTCGAGCATACAAAATAGAATGTTTATTTGAAGGTTTAGAGTTTGGCACATACAAATTTACTTGGAACGGCAGGTAGATACCGCATATAGGAAGGTATGGTGGACTCATCTGGAATAACTTTGGGGTTTAAGGGATTGGATGCACAAGCAGTATTCCCGCTTAGTACAGGTGAAGGCTAGCAAAAGACAGGGAAGCGACCAACTAGAGAGAGACAACAGCCATGTACATGCATTAAAATTAATAAACATTGGATGCAAGCATGAGTAGGATATAATCCACCATGAACATAAATATCGTGAAGGCCATGTTGATTTGTTTCAACTACATGCGTGAACATGTGCCAAGTCAAGTCACTTAAATCATTCAAAGGAGGATACCACCCCATCATACCACATCATAATCATCTCAATAGCATGTTGGCACACAAGGTAAAACATTATAACTCATAGCTAATCAAGCATGGCACAAGCAACTACGATCTCTAATTGTCATTGCAAACATGTTTATTCATAATAAGCTGAATCAAGAACGAGGGACTCATCATATTTACAAAAACAAAAGAGGTCGAGTTCATACCAGCTTTTCTCATCTCAGGCAGTCCATCATATATCATCATAATTGCCTTTCACTTGCAAGACTGAACGGTGTGAATAATAATAAGAGTGCACGCGCATTGGACTAAGCTGGAATCTGTGAGCATTCAATAAACAGGAGAAGACAAGGCAATATGGGCTCTTGGTTAAATCAACAATAATGCATATAAGAGCCACTTCAACAATTTAATTATGGTCTTCTCGTACTGACCCCCAAAGAAAAGAAAAGAAATAAAACTATTTACACGGGAAAGCTCCCAACAAGCAAAAGAAGAACGGGAAATATTTTTGGGTTTTCTTTTTAATTATTACTACTACAGCAGAAAAATAAACTACTACTAATTTTTTTGGTTTTTCTTAAGGTTTAACAAACACATAAGAAGAAAGCTGGAAAAAGAAAATAAACTAGCATGGATATTACAGTGAAAAAGTATGAGCACCGAATCTAGCAATGAGTGTGTGTGAACATAAGTGTAATGTCGGTGAGAAATACGTACTCCCCCAAGCTTAGGCTTTTGGCCTAAGTTGGTCTATGGCCACGGCTGGCCTGGCGGATATCCATAATAGTAGTTGTTGGGGTCGTACTGTGATGAGGAAGAAGAAGGCTCCGATTGCCACTGGCTGGCAATCATCTCCGGATCCCACTGATAGTTAGACTGCCGTGCATGATCAAATTGTGGTTCCGGTTCTGGCTCCTCGGCTGGTGCAGGGTTCCGGTAGGCATGAATAGTCGTCAACGGAACAAGGTACGTGCCTACAGTCAAATCAAACAAAGAAGGAGCAGGCAGGGTAATAGTCTCAGGATGATGTTTGTTAAAGAACAATTGATAATTAAGCTCTCCCGCCCTATTCTTAACAATAAAATCATGTCCCACCATACTTTTATGATCTAGATAAACACGGGGCAGCACCTTTTCTTCCTTCTCAGCATGCCTAATAGGTATGTTAAAATGTGCAGCTAGGCGTGTAGCATAGATGCCTCCAAAGATGGGACCCTTAGTACGGTTCATACTTAACCGTCTAGCAATAATACCGCCCATACTAAAAGTGTTATCACTGTATAAACCATGGTGCAGAATAATTATATCAGGGATACTAAGGTTTCCACAGTTTCCGCGTCCAATTAAACAACGACTAGCAAATAATGCAAAGTAACGTAAAACAGGAAAATGTATGCTAGTGATTCGTGCATCGAAAACCTTCCTAGTTTCTCCTACAGTGATAGTATCAATAAACCCAGACACATCGTCATAATGTGGTTCTTCTGTCTTTCCCTCAAAAGGGACTAAACAAATCCGACAGAAATCATAAAGTGACATCTCCTTATGCTCATCATATAAATGAAACTCCACCGTAGGTTGTGAGTTCCTAGAATGAAAATGAAAGTTTTGCACAAAAGTATTTGTGAGTAAGAGATACCGATCGCATTGGTCGTGGAGGAAAGCGGTGAGGCCTGCATTGTGAGCCAATTCATGAAAATCTTCATAGATACCGGCTGCTCTCAAGAAATCATCAGAAGGCCATTCACATGCCCGAATCTCCGCGGTGCGCGGCAAATTATACTTAGGCTTAGGTGCCTTTTCCTTCGAGCTTTGGCTCGATGAGCCCCTCAAAAATCTCCTCATTATTTTTCTGAAACAATCTGAAATTTTTAGTAACTTCAAAATAAAAGTAAACCATACTCAATAAAACTGATAACAACTACTCCTACAAGTGCCTAGAGCCTATATCAAGCATTAGAACTACTTGGAACCATATAAATTTGACATGCAAGCTCAAGAACATGGTCACCTATGCAGCACAAATTTGCAAAGAATAAAGGACTAGAACAAAAACTAATTGGACCAATGGAGGAGTCACATACCAAGGAACAATCTCCCCAAGCAGTTTTGCGAGAGGTGCTTTGAGCAAGGAGATCGAAAATCACAGCAAAAGTGGCTGGAACTCGTGCTTGAGTTGGTTTTTTGGGTTTGTGTGAGACAGAGGAAGAAGATGGGTGCTGGGATAAATGGAGGAGGGCCACCGTGGGCCCATGAGGCAGGGGCGCGCCCTAGAGGGGGGGGGCGCCCACCACCCTCGTGGCCAGGTGGCAGCTCCTCCTGCGGTAATTTTTGCACAGTAAATCCTCAAATATTCCCGAAAAAATCATATTAAATTGGCATGTCATTCTGAGGACTTTTATTTTCGAGATATTTTTATATTGCACGGATAAGTCAGGAAACAGACAGAAAAATACTATTTTTTACTTTATTTCTACTAATTAACAGAAAGTATAGAGAGGGTACAGAAGTTTGTGCTTCTAGTTTCATCCATCTCATGCTCATCAAAAAGAATCCACTAACAAGGTTGATCAAGTCTTGTTAACAAACTCGTTCCGATAATCATGAAACCGGAGAAATTTCGAATAACACTAAGTTACCTCAACGGGGATATGCGCATCCCCAATAACAAGAATATCATATTTCTTCTTGACAGTAGGGAGAGGAAATTCAAAACCTCCAAATATAATCGATGGAATTTTCCCAATAGAATTGATACTATGAACTTGAGGTTGTTTCCTCGGAAAGTGTACCGTATGCTCATTACCATTAACATGAAAAGTGACATTGCCTTTGTTGCAATCAATAACAGCCCCTGCAGTATTAAGAAAAGGTCTTCCAAGAATAATAGACATACTATCATCCTCAGGAATATCAAGTATAACAAAGTCCGTTAAAATAGTAACGTTTGCAACCACAATAGGCACATCCTCACAAATACCGACAGGTATAGCAGTTGATTTATCAGCCATTTGCAAAGATATTTCAGTAGGTGTCAACTTACTCAAGTCAAGTCTACGATCTAAAGAGAGAGGCATAACACTAACACCAGCTCCAAGATCACATAAAGCAGTTTTAATATAATTTCTTTTAATGGAGCAAGGTATAGTAGGTACTCCGGGGTCTCCAAGTTTCTTTGGTATTCCACCCTTAAAAGTATAATTAGCAAGCATGGTGGAAATTTCAGCTTCCGGTATCTTTCTTTTATTAGTAATGATATCCTTCATATATTTAGCATAAGGATTTGTTTTAAGCACATCAATTAATCGCATACGCAAAAAGATAGGCCTAATCATTTCAGCAAAGCGCTCAAAATCCTCATCATCCTTTTTCTTGGATGGTTTGGGAGGAAAAGGCATGGGTTTCTGAACCCAAGGTTCCCTTTCTTTACCATGTTTCCTAGCAACAAAGTCTCTTTTATCATAACGTTGATTCTTTGATTGTGGGTTATCAAGATCAACAACAGGTTCAATTTCTACATCATTATCATTACTAGGTTGAGCATCATCATGAACATCATTATTAATATTTTCATTAGGTTCATGTTCATTACCAGATTGTGTTTCAGCATCAGACATAGATATATCATTTGGATTATCAGGTGGTTCAGCAATAGGTTCACTAGAAGTTTGCACAGTTCTATCATTTTTCTTCTTCTTCTTTTTAGAAGAACTAGGAACATCAATATTATTTCTTTGATAATCTTGCTCGATTCTCTTAGGGTGGCCTTCAGGATACAAAGGTTCCTGAGTCATTCTACCAGTTCTAGTAGCCACTCTAACATCATAATCATTTTTCTTACTATTCATTTCATCAAGCACTTCTTTTTGAGCCTTAAGTACTTGTTCTACTTGAGTGGTAACCATAGAAGCATGTTTGCTAACAAGTTTAAGTTCACCTTTAATATTAGCCATATAATCTCCCAAGCGTCTAATCATATAAGCATTTTCTTTTAATTGTCTACCAAAATAAGCATTGAAGTCGTCTTGCTTAAACATAAAGTTATCAAACTCATCCAAGCAATGACTAGCAATTTTAGTAGGAGGGACTTCAGCTTTATCATATCTATAGAGAGAATTTACCTTTACTACCTATGTCGGGATATCGGGATCAGGAGGTTCTTCAATAAATAAAGAGTTAAGATCATATGTTTCTTCAATAGGAGGTATATTTAGACCATGTATTTCTTCAATAGGAGGTAAATTCTTAACATTTTCAGCTTTAATACCTTTTTCTTTCATAGATTTCTTTGCCTCTTGCATATCTTCGGGACTGAGAAATAGAACACCTCTCTTCTTCGAAGTTGGTTTAAGAATAGGCTCAGTAATTGGAGCAGGAGCTGGCTCAGGAGGTGCCCAATTATTTTCATTTGTCAACATATTATTCAATAGAATTTCAGCTTCATCCGGTGTTCTTTCCCTGAAAAGAGAACCAGCACAACTATCCAGGTAATCTCTGGAAGCATTGGTTAGTCCATTATAAAAGATATCAAGTATTTCTGGTTTCTTAAGAGGATGATCAGGCAAAGCATTAAGTAACTTGAGAAGCCTCCCCCAAGCTTGTGGGAGACTCTCTTCTTTAATTTGCACAAAGTTGTATATTTCCCTCAAAGCAGCTTGTTTCTTATGAGCAGGTTTAGCAGAGAAGTAATAAATCATATCCTGGGGACTACGCACACAACCAGGATCAAGAGAATTAAACCATGTCTTACATCACCCTTTAATGAGAATGGAAATATTTTGAGTATATAGAAGTAATGCGATCTCTCATCATTAGTGAATAGGGCAGCTATATCATTTAACTTAGTAAGATGTGCCAGAACAGTTTCAGATTCATAGCCATAAAACGGATCAAATTCAACCAAGGTAATTATATCAGGATCAACAGAGAATTCATAATCCTTATCAGGAACACAAATAGGTGAAGTAGCAAAAGCAGGGTTGGGTTTCATTTTATCTCTAAGTGATTCTTTGTTCCATTTAACTAATAACCTCTTAAGCTCATATCTATCTCTGCAAGCTAAAATAGCGGCAGAAGATTCCATTTCAAAAAGATAACCCTCAGGGATAACAGGCATATTTTCATCATCACTATCATCATCGTATTCAGATTCAATAATTTCTTTCTCCCTAGCCCTAGCAATTTGTTCATCAAGAAATTCACCAAGGGGCACAGTAGTATCAGGCATAGAAGCAGTTTCATCATAAGTATCATGCATAGCAGAAGTGGCATCATGAATAACATGCGACATATCAGAACGAATAGCAGAAGCAGGTGTAGGTGTCGCAAACTTACTCATAACAGAAGGTGAATCAAGTGTAGAGCTAGATGGCAGTTCCTTACCTCCCCTCGTAGTTGAGGGATAGATCTTGGTTTTTGGATCTCTCAAGTTCTTCATAGTGATAAGCAGATATAAATCCCAAGTGACTCAAAGAATAGAGCTATGCTCCCTGGCAACGGCGCCAGAAATTTGTCTTGATAACCCACAAGTATAGGGGATCGCAACAGCTTTCGAGGGTAGAGTATTCAACCCAAATTTATTGATTCGACACAAGGGGAGCCAAAGAATATTCTCAAGTATTAGCAGCTGAGTTGTCAATTCAACCACACCTGGAAACTTAGTATCTGTAGCAAAGTGTTTAGTAGCAAAGTAATATGATAGTGGTGGTAGCGGCAATAAAAGTAAAGACAACAAAAGTAATGTTTTTGGTATTTTGTAGTGATTGTAACAGTAGCAGCGGGGAAGTAAATAAGCGTAAACCAGTATATGGAAAACTCGTAGGCACCGGATCAGTGATGGATAATTATGCCAGATGTGGTTCATCATGTAACAGTCATAAAATAGGGTGACACAGAACTAGCTCCAATTCATCAATGTAATGTAGGCATGTATTCCATATATAGTCATACGTGCTTATGGAAAAGAACTTGCATGAGATTTTTGTCCTACCCTCCCGTGGCAGCGGGGTCCTATTGGAAACTAAGGGATATTAAGGCCTCCTTTTAATAGAGAACTAGAACAAAGCATTAGCACATAGTGAATACATGAACTCCTCAAACTATGGTCATCACCGGGAGTGGTCCCGATTATTGTCACTTCGGGGTTGCCGGATCATAACACATAGTAGGTGACTATAGACTTGCAAGATAGGATCAAGAACTCACATATATTCGTGAAAACATAATAGGTTCAGATCTGAAATCATGGCACTCGGGCCCTAGTGACAAGCATTAAGCATAGCAAAGTCATAGCAACATCAATCTCAGAACATAGTGGATACTAGGGATCAAACCCTAACAAAACTAACTCGATTACATGATAAATCTCATCCAACCCATCACCGTCCAGCAAGCCTACGATGGAATTACTCACGCACGGCGGTGAGCATCATAAAATTGGTGATGGAGGATGGTTGATGATGACAACGGCGACGAATCCCCCTCTCCGGAGCCCCGAACAGACTCTAGATTAGCCCTCTCGAGAGGTTTTAGGGCTTGGCGGCGGCTCCGTATCGTAAAACGTGATGATTTCTTCTCTCTTATTTTTTCTCTCCGAAAGCAAATATATAGAGTTGGAGTTGGCGTCGGAGGGCATCCAGGGGGCCCACGAGGTAGGGGGTGCGCCCTAGGGGGGGCGCCCCCCACCCTCGTGAGAAAGGTGTGGGCCCCCTAGTCTTCATCTTTGGCGAGGATTTATTATTATTTTTTCTAAGATGTTCCGTGGAGTTTCAGGTCATTCCGAGAATATTTGTTTTCTGCACATAAAACAACATCATGGCAATTCTGCTGAAAACAACGTCAGTCCGGGTTAGTTCCATTCAAATCATACAAGTTAGAGTCCAAAACAAGGGCAAAAGTGTTTGGAAAAGTAGATACGACGGAGACATATCAGGTACCACAACAGTGGCCAACGCCGTGACCACCTCCATAGCCTGTCCAGACACATCCGGCATCTGACCGGTAGCAACCACCTCAGAAGATGATGTCGGCTCCGCGGCCATAGGCGGAGGAGGTTGGCGATAACGGCTCCTACCCCCGCGACCACTGCGACCACCACGATGTCCTCGGTAGCCACCTCGTTGCCGGTAATCTGGGCCAGATGCCCCCTCAACAAAACCCCCTAGGGCCGTAGAACAGTCTTTCAGCTGAGCCATCACTTTGCCATGCATATCCGCGCCCGCCACCCACCGACGACGAGCCATGATGATGGCCATCCCCATAAGCATTGTAGCCATCGTCACCCCATTGTCCCCGGGGTTGTCCAAAACCACTGCGGTTCACCGGTATCCGAGCAACATCCGCACCTCCATCAGCCACATCCACATCTTGAGGCGATGCTTGAGTTTGAACCGGCAAAGTGATACGTCCTTTCTGCATCATGCTTTTATGTCGATATTTATCGCATTATGGACTGTTATTTCACTTTATGTCACAATACTTATGGCTATTCTCTCTTATTTTACAAGGTTTACATAAGGAGGGAGAATGCCGACAGCTGGAATTTTGGTCTGGAAAAGGAGCAAATATTAGAGACCTATTCTGCGCAACTCCAAAAGTCATGAAACTCCACGGAACGTCTTAAAAGAAAAAAAGAAAAATCCACACCAAAGATGAAGGCCAGGGGGCCCACACCCTGCTCACGAGGGTGGGGGGCGCGCCCCCCCACCTAGGGCGCGCCCCCTACCTCGTGGGCTCCCTGGTGGCTCTCCGATGCCCATCTTCTCCTATACGAGGTCTTTCGATGATAAAAAAATAAGAAGGAACTTTTCGGGACGAGACTCCGCCGCCACGAGGCGGAACCTTGGCGGATCCAATCTAGAGCTCCGGCAGAGCTGTTCTGCCGGGGATACTTCCCTCCGGGAGGGGGAAATCATGACCGTCATCGTCACCAACGCTCCTCTCATTGGGAGAGGGCAATCTCCATCAACATCTTCACCAGCACCATCTCATCTCCAAACCCTAGTTCATCTCTTGTATCCAATTCTTGTCTCAAAGTCCGGGATTGGTGCTAGTAGGTTGCTAGTAGTGTTGATTACTCCTTGTAGTTGATGCTAGTTGGTTTATTTGGTGGAAGATCATATGTTCAGATCCTATATGCATATTATTACCCCTCTGATTATGAACATGAATATGCTTTGTGAGTAATTACGTTCGTTCCTGAGGACAAGGGAGAAGTCTTGCTATGAGTAGTCATGTGAATTTGGTATTCGTTTGATATTTTGATAAGATGTATGTTGTCTAGCCTCTAGTGGTGTTATGTGAACGTCGACTACATAACACTTCACCATTATTTGGGCCTAGAGGAAGGCATTGGAAAGTAATAAGTAGATGATGGGTTGCTAGAGTGACAGAAGCTTAAACCCTAGTTTATGTGTTGCTTCGTAAGGGGCTGATTTGGATCCATATGTTTCATGCTATGGTTAGGTTTACCTTAATACTTTTGTTGTAGTTGCGGATGCTTGCAATAGAGGTTAATCATAAGTGGGATGCTTGTTCAAGTAAGAACAACGCCCAAGCACCGGTCCACCCACATATCAAATTATCAAAGTATCGAACGCGAATCATATGAACATGATGAAAACTAGCTTGACGATATTCACATGTTTCCTCGGGAGCGCTTTTCCTATTATAAGAGTTTGTTCCGGCTTGTCCTTTGCTACAAAAGGATTGGGCCACCTTGCTGCACTTTATTTACTTTTGTTACGTGTTGCTCGTTACAACCTATCTTATCACAAAACTATATGTTTCCCCTTATTTCAGTACTTGTAGAGAATACCTTGCTGAAAACCGCTTATCATTTCCTTCTGCTCCTCGTTGGGTTCGACACTCTTACTTATCGAAAGGACTATGATAGATCCCCTATACTCGTGGGTCATCAAGACTCTTTTCTGGCGCCGTTGCCGGGGAGTGTGGCGCTTTTGGTAGGTGGAATTTGGTAAGGAAAAATTTATATAGTGTGCTGAAATTTACTGTCACTTGTTACTATGGAAAGTAATTCTCTGAGGGGCTTGTTCGGGGTATCTTCACCCCGACCAGTAGAGCAAAGAGTTGCTCCTCAACCTACTGAACCTATTGAAAATGAAATTCCTTATGAGTATCCTTCGGGTATGATAGAAAAACTGCTAGCTAATCCTTTTACAGGAGATGGAACAAAGCATCCTGATGAGCACTTAATGTATGTAGATGAAGTTTGTGGATTATTTAAGCTTGCAGGTATACCCGATGATGTTGCTAAGAAGAAGGTCTTCCCTTTATCTTTGAAGGGAGACGCATTGATATGGTATAGGCTATGTGATGATATGAGATCATGGGACTATAAAAGATTGAAGCTGGAATTTCATCAAAAGTATTACCCTATGCATCTTGTCCATCGTGATCGCAATTATATATATAATTTCTGGCCTCGCGAAGGATAAAGCATCGCTCAAGCTTGGGGGAGGCTTAAATCAATGTTATATTCATGCCCCAATCATGAGCTCTCAAGAGAAATAATTATGCAAAGTTTCTATGCTCAGCTTTCTGAAAATAATTGCACCATGCTCGATACTTCTTGTGCTGTCTCTTTTATGATGAAGACTATTGAATTCAGATGGAATTTATTGGATAGAATTAAATGCAACTCTGAAGATTGGGACCTCGACGAAGGTAAAGAGTCAGGTATGACACCTAAGTTTGATTGTGTTAAATCTTTTATGGATACCGATATTTTCCGTAAGTTTAGCACTAAATATGGACTTGACTCTGAGATATTAGCTTCTTTCTGTGAACCTTTTGCTACTTATGTTGATCTCCCTAAGGAGAAGTGGTTTAAATATCATCCTCCCATAGAATTAAAAGTAGCTGCACCTATTAAAGTCGAAGAAAAGATTTTCACTTATAATGATCCTATTGTTCCTACTTCTTATATTGAGAAACCACCTTTCCCTATTAGAATAAAGGATCATGCTAAAGCTTCAACTGTTGTTCGTAAAAGCAATATTAGAACTTATACACCTCCTGAACAAGTTAAAGTAGAACCTAATATTGCTATTGTTAAAGATCTCTTGTCTGATAATATTGATGGGCATGTTATTCAGTTCGAAGGTGAAACTGCTATAATTGCTAAACCTTGTGATAAAGATAAACATAGACCTGTGGTAGGCGTGCCTGTTATTTCTGTTAAAATAGGAGATCATTGTTATCATGGCTTATGTGATATGGGTGCTAGTGCTAGTGTTATACCTCATGACTTATACAAAGAAATTAAGAATGAAATTGCACCTGTTGAGTTAGAAGATATTGATGTCACAATTAAACTTGCCAATAGAGATACTATTTCACCAATTGGAATTGTTAGAGATGTTGAAGTCTTGTGTGGGAAAACTAAATATCCTGCTGATTTTCTTGTTCTTACTTCTCCGCAAGATAGCTTTTGTCCCATTATATTTGGTAGACCCTTCTTAAATACTGTCAATGCTACCATAGACTGCACTAAGAATGTTGTTACTGTTGGCTTGGATGATATGGTTCATGAGTTTAATTTCTCTAAATTTAGTAAACAACATCGTGAGGAAGAATTACCTAGTAAGGATGAAATTATTGGTCTTTCTTCTATTGCAGTACCTCCTAGTGATCCTTTAGAACACTATTTGCTAGACCATGAAAATGATATGTTCATGAATGAAAGAAGGGAAATAGATGAAGTATTCTTTAAACAGGAACCTATTCTGCATCACAACTTGCCTGTTGAAATCTTAGGGGATCCTCCTCCACCCAAGGGTGATCCTTTGTTTGAGCTCAAACCTTTTCCTGATAATCTTAAATATGCTTATCTTGATGAAAAGAAGATATATCCTGTTATTATTAGTGCTAACTTTTCAGAGCATGAAGAAGAAAGATTATTGAAAACTCTGAAGAAGCACCGTGCTGCTATTGGATATACTCTTGATGATCTTAAGGGCATTAGTCCCACTCTATGTCAACATAAAATAAATTTGGAAGCTGATGCCAAACCAGTTCGTGATCCTCAACGACGTCTGAATCCTAAAATGAAAGAAGTGGTAAGAAAAGAAATACTAAAGCTTGTGGAGGCAGGTATAATCTATCCCGTTGCTGATAGTGAGTGGGTAAGTCCTGTCCATTGTGTCCCTAAGAAGGGAGGTATTACTGTTGTTCCTAATGATAAAGATGAATTGATTCCACAAAGAATTATCACAGGTTATAGGATGGTAATTGATTTCCGCAAATTAAATAAAGCTACTAAGAAAGATCATCACCCCTTACCTTTTATTGATCAAATGCTAGAAAGATTATGCAAACATACACACTATTGCTTTCTAGATGGTTATTCTGGTTTCTCTCAAATACCTGTGTCGGCTAGAGATCAATCAAAGACTACTTTTACATGCCCTTTTGGTACTTTTGCTTATAGACGTATGCCTTTTTGTTTATGTAATGCACCTGCTAACCTTTCAAAGATGCATGATGGCTATATTCTCTGACTTTTGTGAAAAGATTTGTGAGGTTTTCATGGACGACTTTTCCATCTATGGTTCCTCTTTTGATGATTGCTTGAGCAATCTTGATCGAGTTTTGCAGAGATGTGAAAAAACTAATCTTGTCTTGAATTGGGAAAAGTGCCACTTTATGGTTAATGAAGGTATTGTATTGGGGCACAAATTTTCTGAACGAGGTATTGAAGTTGATAAAGCCAAGGTTGATGCTATTGAAAACATGCCATGCCCCAAGGACATCAAAGGTATAAGAAGTTTCCTTGGTCAAGCCAGATTTTACAGGAGGTTCATTAAGGACTTCTCAAAAATTTCTCGGCCTCTGACTAATTTATTGCAAAAAGATATACCATTTGTCTTTGATGATGATTGTGTAGAAGCATTTGAAATACTTAAGAAAGCATTAGTCACTGCACCTATTGTTCAGCCACCTGATTGGAATTTACCCTTTGAAATTATGTGTGATGCTAGTGATTATGCTGTAGGTGCTGTTCTAGGGCAAAGAGTTGACAAGAAATTAAATGTTATTCATTATGCTAGTAAGACTATAGACAATGCTCAAAGAAATTATGCTACTACTGAAAAAGAGCTTTTAGCAGTTGTATTTGCTTGTGATAAGTTCAGATCTTATATTGTTGATTCTAAAGTAACTATTCAAACAGATCATGCTGCTATTAAATATCTTATGGAAAAGAAAGATGCTAAACCTAGACTTATTAGATGGGTTCTCTTGCTACAAGAATTTGATTTGCATATTGTTGATAGAAAGGGAGCCGAGAACCCCGTTGCAGACAACCTGTCTAGGTTAGAAAATATTCTTGATGACCCACTACCTATTAATGATGACTTTCCTGATGAACAATTAAATGTTATAAGTACTTCTCGTAGTACTCCATGGTATGCTGATTATGCTAATTATATTGTTGCTAAGTTTATACCACCTAGCTTCACATACCAACAAAAGAAAAAGTTTTTCTATGATTTAAGACATTACTTTTGGGATGACCCACATCTTTATAAAGAAGGGGTAGATGGTGTTATTAGACGTTGTGTACCTGAGCATGAACAGGAACAGATCCTACGGAAGTGTCATTCCGAGTCTTATGGAGGACACCATGTTGGAGATAGAACGACACATAAGGTATTGCAATCTGGTTTTTATTGGCCTACTCTCTTCAAGGATGCCCGTAAGTTTGTCTTGTCTTGTGATGAATGTCAAAGAATTGGTAATATTAGTAGACGTCAAGAAATGCCTATGAATTATTCACTTGTTATTGAACCATTTGATGTTTGGAGATTTGATTATATGGGACCTTTTCCTGCCTCTAATGGATACACACATATTCTAGTTGCTGTTGATTACATTACTAAGTGGGTAGAGGCTATTCCAACTAGTAGTGCTGATCATAACACTTCTATTAAAATGCTTAAGGAAGTTATTTTCCCGAGGTTTGGAGTCCCTAGATATTTAATGACTGATGGTGGTTCACACTTTATTCATGGTGCTTTCCGTAAAATGCTTGCTAAATATGATGTTAATCATAGAATTGCATCTCCTTATCACCCACAGTCTAGTGGTCAAGTAGAGTTGAGCAATAGAGAGCTCAAATTAATTTTGCAAAATATTGTTAATAGGTCTAGAAAGAATTGGTCTAAGAAACTTGATGATGCGTTATGGGCTTATAGAATTGCATACAAAAATCCTATGGGTATGTCTCCGTATAAAATGGTTTATGGAAAAGCATGTCACTTACCTCTCAAACTAGAACATAAGGCATATTGGGCTATTAAAGAGCTTAACTATGATTTTAAACTTGCTGGTGAGAAGAGGTTATTTGATATTAGCTCACTTGATGAATGGAGAACCCAAGCTTATGAAAATGCCAAGTTGTTTAAAGAAAAAGTTAAAAGATGGAATGACAAAAGGATACAAAAGCGTGAGTTTAATTTAGGTGATTATGTATTGCTATACAACTCTCATTTAAGATTTTTTGCAGGAAAACTTCTCTCTAAATGGGAAGGCCCCTATGTTATCGAAGAGGTCTATCATTCCGGTGCCATAAAGATCAACAACTTCGAGGGCACAAATCCGAAAGTGGTAAACGGTCAAAGAATCAAACATTATATCTCAGGTAATCCCATAAATGTTGAAACCAATATTATTGAAATCGTAACCCCGGAGGAATACATAAGGGACACTTTCCGGAACGTTTCAGACTCCGAAAAGGAATAGGTATGTGGTACGGTAAGTAAACCGACTCCAAAACAATTTTTAAGGCAATATTTCTCCGTTTTGAAATATTTAGAAAAATAGAAAAATAAGTAGCAGTCCGAGAAGGACATGAGGGCCCCACGAGGGTGGTGGGCGCGCCCCCTACCTCATGAGCACCTCGTGTGCCTTCCGGACTCCGTTTTCTTGCACATTACGTATTTTGGTCGGTAAAAATTCATTATATATTCTCCCGAAGGTTTTGACTCCCGTATCACGCAGAAATCTCCTGTCTTTGTTTTGAGCTGTCCCGTTGCAGATTAAATCAACATGTCTTCCCAGGATTCGGAAGGAGAATGCTATGTGGATGATTACTTAGAAAATCCAAAGGTCTATGGAGATGTGGAACATAATGGATGGACCACGGAGGAAGAAGAGGACTATGAACCCAAGGAGAAGGAGGAGACGAGCTCAGATGAAGATGAAGCACCATTACCTCAACCTGGGGACATGCACGTGGAGTTCAAAAATTCAAGTCTCCCTGATAGGGTAAAGAAACCCAAGTTCGAGTTTATCCCTTTTCGTCTCTTGCAGGAAAATAAGCAGGACCTATGCAAAAAGATATTAACCCTGGAGTGGGAGATTGATGATCTGAGGGATCAAAATGCCGTCCTCAAGCGCAAATTAAGGGAGAATCCTAAGCCATCAACTAAGCCAACATCACCACCACCTTCTTCACCAACCAAGGAGATATTATCACATGGGTATGGGCACTCCCCTTAGCAACTGCCAAGCTTGGGGGAGGTGCCCTGGTATCGTATCACAATCACAACTCCTATCTTTACCGTTTTTCTTAGTTCGATCCTATTAGTAGTATCTTGATCTAGTAGAATAAAGTTTATGGCATGATCTAGTTTTGAGTTTTGCTTTATGATCTCTCTATGTAATCGAGTCCGTGAGCTATATATAATAAAGATTAGTGTTGATTCAAGGGCTTGATTATTTTGCCATGATCTTGGGTGAATAAAATAAAAGAGAAAAAGAATAAAAAGAAACAAAAAGTTCATATTGATCTTATTGAGAGTAATGACTTCACATAGAAAGAGTATGATGATTAAAAGTTGTTGGGAGTTGGCAGACATAGCTTTGGTCATTGTTGCAATTAATAGGAAGTAATAAGGAAAGAGAGGTTTTCACATATAGATATATTATCATTGACACCTTCTATGATTGGGAGCACTCATTAAAATATGACATGCTAAAGAGTTGATGTTGGACAAGGAAGACAACATAATGAGTTATGTCTTTCTTATATCTGAGATAAAGTATGTTGTCATGGATCCTCTAACTTGTTGAGCTTGCCTTTCCCCCTCATGCTAGCCAAATTCTCAGCACCAAGTAGAAATACTACTTGTGCTTCCAAATATCCTTAAACCAGTTTTGCCATGAGAGTCCACCATATCTACCGATGGATTGAGTAAGATCCTTCAAGTAAGTTGTCATCGGCGCAAAGCAATAAAAATTGCTCTAAATATGTATGATTGATTGGTGTGGGAGAAATAAGCTTTATACGATCTTGTGATGTGGAAGTAATAAAAGTGACAGACTGCATAATAAAGGTTCATATCACAAGGGGCAATGTAAAGTGACGTTCTTTCACATTGAGATTTTATATATCCGACCATAAAAGCGCATGGCAACCTCTACTTCCCTTTGGAAAGGACCTATCCTTTATTATTATCTTCTACCTTATGCAAGAGTCATGGTGATCTTCACCTTTTCTTTTTTATTTTATCCTTTAGCAAGCTCAGCATGTTGGAAAGAACATGATATAATATATATATATATAATTGGATGTAGGGGAGCATGAACCATTATTGTTGACGTTACCTTTGAGGTAAAAGGTTGTGGGGCAAAACTATAAGCCCCTATGTTTTGCCCCTATCTTTCTCTGTGTCCGATTAAAACTCCGTAACCACAAGTATCGCGTGAGTGTTAGCAATTATGGAAGACTAAATGATAGTTGAGTATGTGGACTTGCTTGTTAGCTCTGACATAGACTCTTTCCGATGTTATGATAAATTGCAATTGCTTCAATGACTGAGATTATAGTTTGTCGGAGCCCAACAAGGTTTATGATTTATACTCTTGCATTGTGAATAGATCATCACTTGAACATAAGTAATCATATGACAAAATCTATATATGTTGCTGTTATAAGAATAATCATGATGCCTTCATGTCCGTATTTTATTTTTATCGACGCCTCTACCTCTAAACATGAGGACATATTTATTGTTATCGGCTTTTCGCTTGAGGACAAGCGAGC